>NW_026731528.1:915000-1022500 GCF_028476545.2 Physella acuta | reverse complement strand
TCGTGTCACTGTAGACATAGTGAGTTAACCCGTGTAAATCGCACGCAGCCTGCTAATACAATCTATATATATAATTCTCTTCTTCGAGCCGTTAGAAAACAAGCTGCAAACGCTCTCCCTACCTCCCCACCCCTACATGGTTTTAGTGAGCTGTGTTCACTCTAAATGTTTACAAGCAGAGCCAACGATTTTAAAAGTAGGGGGGGAGGAGGGGGGGGGAGGGAAGGAAGGGGGGGTTATGGTCCTTAACGAGCTACTTATAGTGTTTTAAAGAAATATTTTCAGTGTCAGCGTTGGTACTGTCGAATTCACAAATTATGAATTATTGAAAATTAGAAACAACTAAATAGCGGCGTATGTTATGCCGCGGGCCGGCTCGTGTAATATAAAACGTCTCCGATTATTTCCGATTTCAAGTTCAGGTTCACCGATCATTGCCGATCTCAGGTTCAAAGTTCGGCGGTCATTGCCAAGCTCGAGTTGAGAGTTGGCCAGAACACGTTCAACCAAAACAAGCCCAAATTGAAATGTTTCCACGTCCTCGCCCTAAGCCATTTTCTTTCTGAACAGCATCTTGTTTGGCTCTTAGAAAACGATTTTTTTCTGGCCAAATCACGTGGCCATTCTTGATCTAACTTGGGCTTTAACACGATGAAGTTTTCTAATGATAGGGAGGGGGTTAGGCAGTCGTTGATAGATACTGGATGGGGTGGGGGGGGGGGAGGGGCGTCCAACTGTTATGTTCTATATCTGCATATTTTATGGCTCTTTTATATCTGTATGCGTGAGTATTGTGTTAAGTTCTTCAAATAAGTATACCCACAACTTTCTTAATATTACTTGGATTGAAAAAGAAGTTTAAACACATGTATAAATTCAACTTTTAATGCGACTGAATATTATTTTGAATCAACTTAATTTAATGTTACTGTCAATATAACTTTCGTTCAACCTTTAATGTAGATTTGAACATTGTTTTAATAATTTTAAACTTAACTTTGGATACCGATTTGAAAAAAAAAAAAATTGAATACAACGCTAGCTTATTATTTGTGTATCGCCTGTCTTTTTTTGTCACGATTTTCATGCGGATGTCGTGCGGTAAACAAAAGAGGATGATGTAAAGATTAAAACCTATTCAGGGTTCGAACCCCGCATGAGTAGGTTCATCACGTGGCCGAGTTCCGACACCCGAAACCTCACGACCGCCGTGAGTCGGAGATTTGCTGCGATGCCGGAACGGATTTCCGAAACCCAACGACCGCACTGAGCTTGGAACGTGACAAGAAAATTAAGTCCAATGTTTTTGTTTGAAGCTAATTCCAAGCGCATTAAAAGCAACGATCCATTGTTTAAAAAAAAATCGAGTCTTCGATTTGCAAAGAATACGTGGACCGTAAAATTGTCTACGTCATCACACGGTGGCCGGAATAAACCGGTTCTTTGTTGTTGTTTTTTTTAATGGCGGGATAACTCGTCCTGTCGTTCACTGCGCTGAGCAGACGTCAACAGGATGTTTGTCGTCTGTGACGTCATCGATGTTTTGCCCCATTCCGTGACGTCAACAATCCTGCGTCTAACCGGTTCTACGACGTCATGTACCCTATGTCCAATCCCCCCCCCCCCTCATCAATTCTTTCACCTTTCACTAACCCCTTTACTATCATAGAATTAAACCAATCATAAAACGAATTGAAAGGCTAATTCTATAACTAGATCGATAACTGATTGTACACAGACTCGCATAGGTATTTGTATAAAAATTTATTGCATTCAAATTTTATATCTTTTATTGTTATTACGGCATTTTTTTCGAATCGACATTAGTGGAACAGGGAGGGGAGGGCAGGGCGGTTCACTGCTGGTATTAATAGTTTTCATGTATAATAAAAATGTACCGTTTCGGAAAACTAACTAATCTGTTTCCAATCAATTTATACAAAAAGTCAGGTATGAATATACGTAAAGCAGATGAAGAAGAGCATACCAGATTTTTTTAATGGAAATATATTTAAATATGAATACACACAGACATTATATATATATATATATATATATATATATATATATATATATATATATATATATATATATATATACATGCATAACGTGTGTGAAAATGATGTATAGATAGGCCGCTGAGTGTCGTAAGACAACAAGCCAGCCACGTGACCTCATGTCTTGATTCTAAAATCAGACGACAAGCATGTTTCGGTCACGTGACGGCCATACATCATTGGTAACATTTTTTCCGTTGTTTAATTGGGTCATCAGGGCTAGGAGCAGCTGATCCCGGTCCTGGTGGGGTGGGGGGGGGGGGGGGGTTGGGGACATATCGGCCCATGTGGGGTCGGGATGTTGCCTTTGTCTCCAGGAAATGATGGATGAGGCTTGGTGTCTCAAACTTTCTAGAGCTTGTATTATGTGGGGTGGCCGGAAAATGCGCAATGGAAAATTACGCAACCGGAAACTTCGTACAAACATCTGCGCACGGGAATATTTTTTTTAATCGAGGATTTGTAGACATGAGCAAAGAATGATCATATTGTAGCATTATAAAATATTTTTTTCCTCAAGATAGGACAACATTAAAGAGTATTAGGATATTTAGTTTATATTTGCACATTTTTTTTTCAGTTTGCGAAGTTTTCCGCTTGCGTATTTGTCTGTGAATCGCAGCGAGGAAGTTCAAGGATATTTTAATTAGCGTACTAATGTAACAATTTGATTTTTTTTAACAACACTCTCAGAAACATGAATTTCATCATAGTTTAGGATACTGGTATTTCTGATAAAGCCCAAACGTCGGTTCCTTAGGTGTTGTTGGTCTTGACATTGAAGAAATACTTGAGAAAACCAACAAAAGTGCGTCATTAATAAAGATGTATGCGTCAGGGAGTCACGTCCAGACACAAAGCTAGAGGGAGAGCGGAGGTGGGGGAGGGGGCGGGGGGGGGTGTGGCCCTGAGCGCCGACACTTGTGTTCGCCAAAAGGGAATAGAGAAAAAAATTAAAAGGTCATTCTGAGCTGCATTACGTAATTTATACACAGTCAAGATAATCCAATAGTCTGCTGCTTTGTTTTACAAATTGACTGAACTCTTTTTTCATCGAATGTATTTTATAGCAATTTAAAAACTGTTCAGTTTTTATATTTAAAGTGAAGGATAAAAAGCTACCCTCACATTTTCCATATTGGCGAACGGGCCAAATATAGCTAACGTGTATCAGAAGTTTTTTCACTTAATTATGTATGGGGTCATCCATAAATGACGTCACCCTTTTTTGCCATTTAGACATCTCCCCCCTCCCCTCCGTCACACATCGTCACACCATTTGAACACATCCCCCGTCTCCCCATCATCACACACCGTCACAAAATTACGGACCCCTCCCCCTACGAGAGTGACGTCATTTATAGACGACCCCTATAGATAAGTAAAGAGTTACTACAATGGAGAGTTCAAACCATAGCGACGGCGGATGAACTAAAAGATTTTTTAAAATGATATTCTTAATACTCATTTGTTTTTCTAACATCGCCTTCCATTCTATCAAACCCTAAAGCATTATGTTGAACTCCCGTGTTTCTCATTTCATCAACTACACATGGTGCTGAAAAAAGGAGAGTTCCCCACGGACTTCCCCCACCCCACCCCCATGGGTCGCAACGCCTCTGGCCACACTACAATGTGAGTGCAGCATTGGGCACGGAATACCGCGATGCACGCGCAGAATTTACTTACACCAACAACAATCGAAATACAACAAAAGAAATCAACAGTTCTCCAAAACAATAGAAATCAACGTTTCCCAAATCAAGAGAAATACTCGCGTGCCAAAACAAAAGAAAACGAATTAAAATTTCATTCCCCCGTCCAGCACAAATCAACACATGAAACGTATTTACCGTTGCCGCAGTCTATGAATTGTTTTAAACTCACAGCGTGATAATTATGTTTACTGTGTGAGTGATGTGTTTACACGATTTGTTTATTCTCTCTCATTATTTTACTAGCTTCGTGTTTGTCTAGTGTGTGGCGTATCAAGGATCTCAGAAATTTTGGAACGCCGTCTCAATATTTGCCTGGGACGGTTGTGGCTGTTGTGTAAACAAACATTGGCAAGCAATGTAGATACGAAATCACACAAATGGCCAATTTTTAATTGATTTGATTTCTTTTCAGACGGCCATCTTGTCAAACCATCCCAGCAGCTGCGGGGGTTGTACCACGTGGTACACTTACGTGACGTCACCAGTTCCTGCTCTCCAGTTGGAATCAAATATTTAAGACACTTCCTGGAGGCGTGCTAAGTGCAAGGCTGTAATTAAGAATCAATTTTAATTAATAACTCACGCCTGTCGTCTGCTAATAACGTCCGGTGAGCTGAAGTTGAGGCGCGTCGTTTTGATTCGCACCTGGGGGTGATCTAGACAGGTGTTGATGTTACAGGTCATTAGGGGCACGGTGGGTGAGTTAATCAGGTACTGACTTGTATGTCGTCAGGTGCTCGTGCAGGCATTTTTTTTTACTCACCAGTAGAATATAATTTTTTTTTAAAACTTGCATATATTTTAAAACTAGTGTTGACTTTAATTTTAAAAGTAATACAGTATTAACGATTTGGTATGTGTGTTCATATGGAATAGAACGTCAACTATTTTGAAATTGTTACCCGGATATTCATACATTAGACTGAAAGTTGATTGTTAATTCATTCAACTCCACCCGCAATGTGTTGATTCATTCGACTCCACCCGCAATGCCCTGAGTTTTCATCCAACGATTTCAAAACACACGTCTTCAACGTCACAGTTTTAACCAAAATTACGTCATCCTAATGGTATCGGAAAACGTGACCAGTGACGTCATGTACAACTTGACCTACCACGTGATCCACAACGTCACGGACGACAGCCAGACGACATTCCCGGAGGACCTGAGTCAGCAGCCGTACCCCTACCCTCTCGAGTTCAAGCCGGTGTGGGAGGTGGCGGTCAAGACGCTGCTCTATGTCCCCGTCATCGTCTTCGCCATCATCGGAAATGTCGTCGTTATACTCGTTGTGGTCAAGAATAAACGGATGCAGGTGAGGCGTTTGTGTGTGGGGGTGTGGGGACAGATGTGGGTGGAGATATTGATCTTGTTATGTGGCTGTAATGTGTGGGTGTTGGTGTGGCTATAATGTGTGGGTGTTGGTGTGGCAGTATTGTAAACATTATTGGACGTGTGGCTATCTTAGTGTTCAAGCCTGATGTGGTACTGTATCAGTTGTTCGCGTGCTGCTGACGTGCTGTGTGGGTGTGTTGATGTGTTGTGCGAGTGTTGCTTGTGTGGGGTAAGTTTGTATTTATGTTCGTGTGGGGTAAGTTTGTATTTATGTTTGTGAAATAATCTTTAATCCGAACCAATTTTTTTAAAAGAACTAATTAAGAACGAAGAAGAAGAAGAAACGAACTAATTGTGTAACCAAATGTCCTCTATCCGACTTGTTTAACCCATGTCTTTAATTATTCCCCCCTCCTCCCCCCCCCCTCCTTGCAGACAACGACCAACTACTACATCGTCAATTTGGCTGTCGCCGACTGTCTTGTAGCGCTGGCGTGTTCCTGGCCACACCTGGTCGACGACCTGACGCCATTTTGGATTCTCGGAGCATTTTTCTGCACGTTGAATACATTCTCACAAGGTCAGTTTTAGCTGCACCCTCGGGCTAATTAGTTAATTAGCGCACGCTGCAGGGTAACATGAAAACATGCACGGATAAACCTCGCGGGGTGCACATATAAACCCCGGGGTTCACAGATAACCCGCACAGATAACGCTAAGATAACACACGTGACATGCAATCAGCTGTAAAGTTAATCAGTATTTATCATCATTACCCTCATAAATCGTTTCCATAAAGTAAAAAAAAATTAAATAAATAAATAAATAAATCGTGCTCACCATTCGATGCGCTTATGGTATTTCTGCCGTTAAAGTCTATGGGTCACAAGGACTGAATGGATGCCACTACCCCCACCCCCCCCCCCCCAACTCTCCCCCACTGCCATCTACACCTTACTTTTTGTTTTGTCTTAGGTGGGGGGGGTGAATCTTTAAGGTGACACGTGTCAGAAAACCTAAGGGTAGCACTTAGCCAAACCTAAGTGTAGCACTTAACCAAACCCTAAGTGTAGCACTTAGCCAAACCTAAGTGTAGCACTTAACCAAACCCTAAGTGTAGCACTTAGCCAAACCTAAGTGTAGCACTTAGCCCAATCCTTAGGGTAGCACCTAGCCAAACCCTAAGGGTAGCACTTAGCCAAACCTAAGTGTAGCACTTAGCCAAACCTAAGGGTAGCACTTAGCCAAACCCTTCAGGTACCTTGATCAGGTTGGCGTAAAACGCGAAGGAAGAAAGCTCATATGTCACGTGATATTCCCAGTCACCTGACACCTCTCGTCACGTGACTGGTCCGACCACGTGACATTTGTCTTCAAACGTGTACGCCTCTCCGCCGTTCAGCCGTTTTAGTGCAGGATCCGTTGCCATGGAAACCTATGAAAATTCAACTCTTTCCTTAATCAATAATTATTTTTTTAAAATCTGAGCTATTCTATGAATATATTAGAAGTTTGTTTAGACAACTACATCTAAGTTTTAATGTCAATATTTCACAATACAATTATGTGGATATTTTAAACGTACAGGCAGTTTTAATAACGGAAAATATTCTTTTCCTAATCTCGTACATATATTAAGAAATAAAAAATATATCGCTGTTTTACGTACATAAATTAAATTGATTGAAAAGAAATGTTAATCAAGTTTTGTGAACAAAAAAAATGGCTGTCGTTCAAAAAGAAATACCAATGTATAAACAATCAAACATATTTTGAGCGAAACGATGATATCCGTTTCGTCATGATTGCCAGTGACACTTTTTAATCTTTCTAATTCATTTTATTCTCACACCTGAGTCTGGGGTATTTTTTAAACGGTTGACCTTCGTCTTCTGCTTATTTTCATCCAATCGTTTATCTCCGTCACTCCGTGGCGATTAGCGATTGGCTGAGAAAAACAAGGGCAGATAATCTGTGTTAAACTTTTTTTTTAAAGTGTGGAAGTACTTTTTGTGATATACACTGTTAACAAGTACTATTGCTAAATGCAGTAAATATAAGACTTGTAATTGTTGTAAAAGTACGTCAGTTTTAGAGTGCAAAAAAAAAAAAAGATTGTATAACAAAAAAAAAAGCTGTAGAAGTATATAGTTCATGAACAACATCACAAATCACGTTTTTCAAATTGCTAGATTTCACACTTTTACGTTTGTTACAACATCGAAGGTGGGATAAATAGTGCGATAAAATGTGTGATTTTAAAAACTAAGTTGTGTCTCGAGTTTCGAATAATATGATCTCGAGTTTCGAACAATCAGATCCCGAGTTTAATTCTATCCCGTAATGCTTTGGTAACCAGAATCAAAGGTTGTTTCATACTTCGATTACGAAAGACCACACGTTCGTAGTCAGAAATGTTCGTGAACCGAATCTTCTTCAACTCTCTGCTTGAATGTTTTATAGGTCATAACCTGTGCTTATTTCAATCAATAGACTCAATAGTATTTTATATTAAACCGGAAGTATAGTAATATTTAGGTTTTAATAGGCTAGAAATTAATGTATTCCCTCAACAACAATAAACGAAACAAAATGTAACGAAAATAACTGAAGCGGTTCTAATTAATGATTTGATCCGCCAAATAGACAATATATTCCACAATGGTTTTCTCGGCGAGGCCGTTGTTTCATCAAGTATGTATAGCAGTTGGCTACAATCTTCTACATTAGCAATATGGCCGCTGGCACGTGGGCTGGTGGGAGCTAAATAAAAATGGCGACAGGCCATAAAAAATTCACAACCTGCCCAGGGGAAGAAAGGAAGATTGTTTCGTGGTTGTAGAAATAAACGGGGGGGGGGGGGGGGGGGGGGTTACCTGGCTCAAAGGTACAGGTGGTTCCAGGTTCTCAGCGGTCTCCCTAGCTGGGGGTCACGTGGTCAAAGAGCGGTACCACCAGGTGATGTGGGGGCGGGTGCTTGTTAGGACATGGGGGGGTGCTCGTTAGGATATGGGGGTGGGGGGCGGGTGATTGTTAGGACATGGGGGTGGGTGTTGGTTAAGATATGGGGGTGGGGGTGTATGCTTGTTAGAACATGGGGGGTGAGGGTGCTCGTTAGGACATGGGGTGGGGGCGCTTGTTTGGATATGGGGGTGGGGCGGGTGCTTGTTAGGACATGGGGTGGGGGGTATGCTCGTTGGGACACAGGGTGGGGTTGCTTGTTAGGATATGATGTTGGATGCTTTAGCACAGGGGGGGGGGGTAATATGCTTGTAAGGATATGGGGTAGCGATTGGATGCTTAAGAGTCACGCTATAAGTAAAAGTTCACTGTGATTATTGTTTAAAGGAAACTTTAAATTTCTGTTTGGGAGCCTCTATATTATATTTCGGTTAAATCCTAATTATTCTTTGTATTGAGTCAGAAATCTTACCTATCACGTGTAGTTGTTTTAAATATTATACAGATCTCAAGTGTATGTTATAATTAGAAATTCCACATCTAGATTGTGTATGTTTTAATTAGAAATTCCAGATCCAGATTGTATATGTTTCAATTAGAAACTGTTTCTCTTTTCGGGTATTCCAACATTCACTTTTAGTAAATAGGAACACCCAAGTTATTTTAAGCCAACGTGGGTATTGTGGGTATTTGTGACGTCACATCCGTTCTGTATTGACGAGAAACAGCTTGTATTTGAGAACCACCAATAACCAATAAATTGTGTTTTTTTTTATATTACTGTAACACTTGATGATGTGTGGGGGGGATGTTAGTTTAGATCAATTAGTGAGATCTTGGATCACTCGCGTATAAAGTGAGCAATTTCCTCTCGATACTGAATCGTGAGTGGCATAGGGTTGTTTCATCTGATAGGTTGGTGTTCAACAAGGTGTGACTGGAGTTATGGGGGGGGGGGGGTGGGGGGTGATGGGAGGGTTAGGCATTTCGTGTCACTTTGTGACAAAGTGGGTAGGTTTAACTTCTCAATAAATATCTGACATGCTTGGAGCTTAATGTAAAAGGTAGGTTTAATTTCTCAATAAATA
The DNA here is from genome assembly GCF_028476545.2 of Physella acuta. Lineage (NCBI taxonomy): Eukaryota > Metazoa > Mollusca > Gastropoda > Physidae > Physella > Physella acuta. The sequence goes on along the minus strand of NW_026731528.1, from coordinate 1,013,340 downwards.
TCTCACATAAAAGATTCCTCTTTAGACTTAGCGATCCATTGGGCAGGTGAAGTAGAGTTCATCTGTTTCTTGAGCTCGACATAGTGTGGTCAGCACTAAGCCCAGCCGCTTTGACTCACGGACGTCTTACAGTCACAAATCCGAAACGAGATCTGAACTCAAGAACTTCGGTCTAGCAGTCAAACACTCTACCATTCGACCACGCCGTTTCAAATATCTGACTCGCATGGAGCTAAATTGAATCAAAGATTTCAAACCGTGAGAGCAGATAGTGACTCTACTGAGCTTAAAGGAAAGTGACACGTCATACATTGGAGCGGGGAAGGAGGTGCAACTACAAAATACATGACTTCGTGATCGAATTTTTCAACTTAGTTTGAGGTGAAGTGGTGTGGGTGGTGGGAATAAAAGTGCATCATTGGAATAGTTTACTGAGTGATCGTATTATTGAACATGATTTGGTAAGAAAGGGGGTGGGGGTGCGAATTAGAAGTGCATCATTGGAATAGTTTACTGATCATATTATTGAACGTGATTTGGTTAGAAAAAGGGTGAGTGAGGCGAATTACATATGCATTTTTTGGACCAGTTTATATTTCCAAGTTGTCGTTAACTAAGTGTGGGGCGGGTACTCAGGTGGTGGAACGAATTACCTGTGCACCATAAAGATGTTTACTTTGTGCTCGTGTTTTTTTACCCGGCCTGGACTAGAGAAGGACGGACGAGGTACACCATTGGGATGGTTTACATTTGAATGTTGACGTATTATTTAGCCGGTGCGACCTTGTTGTGGTTTTATCCTATCCTTACCCGACATTTTCACCTGGAAATTACCTGTGGGTGAGTGGCTAGACTGGGACAAAATACCCAGCCCCCACCTGTGTAAATACAGGTACTTTAGTAACGAGACTCCTAGAGATCGTTTCTATCGCATCTTCAAGGGGGGGGGGGGTAAGTGTTGGTCTTTTGCTACGTGCTACACAATGGCTACATCAAATGCTACAGGTTAATCACGCGCTGATAAAATTAGCTACACATCATTTGGTCTATATAAAGTGTTCTTTTTAAAAAGAAAACGTTCAAAACTAGAAGCCAATGTAGAATACAGCCACAATAAGTTAAGACAAAATCTATCCAGTTAAGACAAAATCTATCCAAGTATTACCTCCCAGAACAAATATTTACCAGAAATACAACTTCTAACGTCGCTTCCTGAAAACCACCCCAAAACGCCACCCTCCAAAAACCAGGCCAAGCCCACCCTCACAATAAACAGTTTACCCCCCCCCCCCCCCCCACACACACACACACGTAAAAGAACTTACGACGAACCCTTCCCACCCAGCTTCACAAAAAAACAATTTAAGCTCAACCGTTCTAAAAACCTTGCCAAAATGCTACCATCCAACTCTACGTCTTAAGCGTTCTAACAGTCACAACTTCATTCTCTCTCAAACAATAACATACACAATCATTACAGGACGGTAAACAAACATTAGACTAGTACACTCAAATATGTCTAACACACAGACATATGTCTAGGATCCAGACGCGCATCTTTGATAGGTCTAGTCTACAATCATGTGTCTAGCCTACAATCATGTGTCTAGCCTACAATCAAGTGTCTAGCATACAATCATGTGTCTATCATACCATCATGTGTCTAGCATACAATCATGTGTCTAGCCTACAATCATGTGTCTAGCCTACAATCATGTGTCTAGCATACAATCATGTGTCTATCATACCATCATGTGTCTAGCATACAATCATGTGTCTAGCCTACAATCATGTGTCTAGCACACAATCATTTGTCTAGCTTACAATCATGTGTCTAGCTTACAATCATGTGTCTAGCTTACAAACATGTGTCTAGCTTACAATCATGTCTCTATCAAACAATCATGTCTCTATCATACAATCATGTACCAGCCTACTCGATAAACCTTTTTTTTAAAATGACAATTAGTCAACTTGACCTTAACCGGCCCAAATTATTCCCGCCAAGGTTAATTACACATTAAAATAGTAACAAAGTTTAAACGGCCCTGTCTGCGCATGTGCAACAACGGCTGTCTCTTGTTTATGCTAGGTATGAGCGCCCCGGTATGCACGTGCGATCACTCACGCGCTGTTGTGTATTTATAAACCACCTTGTGTACACATTATAAGTTCGTTAGGGCTAATTTTATCCGGTGACCGATTTTGTCCGAGTTATAAATTTCGGACTTTTTTTTTAATCATTGCACTGGCCAACATGTTAAAATGGTTGGGGTGAGTAAAGACAGACTAAACACAGATCACACACAAAAAATGTTTACAGCAGAGCAAGTGTGCTTCGGGAATGTTCGAAATGTCTTGAGAATTAGACGCAGGAGAAAATCTAGATCTGTAGAGGTTTTTTAGTGGTGTAAGGTGTGATTTGTAGCGGTGGGTGGGTGTGATTTGCACCGGTGGGTGTGGTTTATTTATAGTGGGTGGTGTGGTGTGTACTAGTGGGTGTGGTTTATTTATAGTGGATGGATGTGTTATGTACTAGTGGGTGTGGTTTAGTTTACAGTGGGTGAGTGTGATTTGCACCGGTGGGTGGGTGTGATGTGTACTAGTCGGTGTGGTTTATTTTACAGTGGGTGGGCGTGATGGGTACTAGTGGGTGTGGGTTATTTTACAGTATGTGGACATGCCTTGTACCAATCTTACAACAGCTGATACACTACACATTTTACCGTGGACTCTGGTTGTTATACCACATTTTATTTAGCATCTTTACCTGTAAATATTTATACCGGAGTAAAAAAAAAAAAGTCGCCCCCGGGGAAGACCACCTCTGCTTCCTGTTTAGCCACGCCTCTGCAGCCCAAGTGCACGTGCCTCGAAACTTTTAATTGGCTAATGAAAAGTGTTTAATTATACAACAGAATTATTAAAACACAAAAATATAATGTCCATTATCTTCCATCCTTTTAACCAATCAGAATCTTGTAGAGTCACATGACCGGCGCCACTTCCTATTGGCTGGAATATTTCCCCGAAGACCTGCGCGAACAATCATTGTAAAACATTTTCAGATCTCTCGCCGATTCTCGCGAGATACGCCACGTGCTGCGAGGATTAAAAGATTGCACGTCGCAGTTCGACCAGGCCTGACCCCCCTGGTAGCTGTTGCTCGGCTCGTCGCGCTCGTTAGCATTCGAACCCTCGACCCCGAATGTAGAACTGGGTGGGTGTATTTGTGTCTAGTTCGTGTGGAGTAAAACGTAATAAATAAGTTTACATGGGAGAGGTTAGAATACGTGTTTTATATTGGCGTGATCTGCTACTAATATTATGTGATACATAATGTGTTTTATGCTAGGTGTACTTCAAACCAGTCACAATGCGTAGGTGGGGGGGGGGGGTGCTACGAGTGACAGCATTTAGAGGGTGACACCAAATTAAAAACTCGTAATACTGAAAACAACAACAACATTTTATACAGTTAGTAATATAGCAGAGGAAGAGGGATGACACCGAACAGAAAATGAAAAATTATTTTGATGGGTGTGCGGGGGGGGGGGGGGGAGGGGGGGGGGCTGAGGTTGACACCCTTGTTTACCACACCGGGTGACACCCGACCTAGTGACGACACTGCTGCAAACACAAAATATGGACATAATTGGTCATATAGTAATGTCTTGCAAACATCATACTTCATGTACTTGATAGCAAAGTATTACAAACACAAAATGTAATACAAATTAAAGCCCTACTAAAAGTGAATTCTTAATTTAAAGTCTCCCGACTAAGACTTTTGCATCTCTGAAACTCTTTAGAAAAATGTATGTAAATCTTGAATGTGTTATTTCTCAAGGAATCTCCTGAAAATTGGTGCCATTAATTGTTAGAGCCCTGGGGCAATGTTTACCCGTGTATGTATACACGTACAGCTGGGGGAGGGGGTGGAGGAAATGAGTGGGTGGGGATGGTTGGCGGAAATTAGGGTCGGGCTAGTTGGTTTGTACTAGGGGGCACGGAACGTTTTAATTGACCCTCGACCCGAGGGTGGGGATAAGACCCTGGTCTGTGGGCGTCTTGTCCGTCTGTAGTCTAAAGGTTCGAGTGGTGTGGTGTGTTTAGACGTAGTGGCCGTCCAAGGAAGTATGGATTTAATACGTGACCGTCCGTACAGCTATATTTTGCAGATGGCCGTCAATGTTTGGCGGCCGTCAATAAGCGTCAATATTTCACCGTTCTACTAAACTGTAATCAACAAGAAGAAATTATGAATAAATTAATTAAGTACTTTAATTAATATTAATGAGAGCAGCCAAAACTCCATGTAATCCATCATTAAGCACAAGACCACACCTCACACAAGGTATTTAAAGAGAAGGGGAAGCCACGTTTGAAAAATTTGGCGATTTATAGATACAGCTAGATGCCAGTTTACTTACTGAACAACATTTTTTAAATTTCGATGTATCATTTAGAGTAATGAGTGGTCGAATAGTAGAGCTTACGATTGCCATCCCGAAAGTCTCGAGTTCGGATCCCAGGCTCGAGTCTGTAGGACGTCCCTGAGTCCACCCAGCTCTAATTGGTACTTGACTCACGTTTGGGAAACAAAAGGCGTCTGTCATAATGCCGAACACACTGTCTCCCTGTATGCCGAGGTCATTGAAACAGATGAGCTCTACTTCACCTGCCATGGGTGTCTTGGGTCCGAACGGGAAAACATGATGTTGATAGGCTGTAATTCACCTGTTTTATATCTTTGTCCTGTTTCAAACCAACTCGTTGACATTTTCATCGAAACGTAAAGTTAAACCAATGCCTTTCATCATAATGGAGGTGTTCTCTCAAATTGTACAATAAAAACAATATCTGACGTAACTATATACACGCATAAATTAAACGATTATAATTTATCTAATTAATTATGTAAAACCATGACGTCGTAAAACACCTGATAACATTTTTATCGCACAGCTTAGATAATAGAGCCGGCCCACCTAGCTCCGCCCACATAAATAAAACCAGTAAAATTTAAATTCATCAAATTAAAGCTAGTACCACCCACCTGGTCGTGAAGTTATGAGAGTGACGTCACTCGCCGGGAAAAAAGGTGGACCCATCAGGACGTTAATTATTAAAGCTATCCATCGCTCACATCCTCTTTAAGATGTCTGGCATTGATAGAGACACAAACTGGCTTGTCGTGGATTTATTAAAAAATGTAATCAGATAAACTGTCTGTCAAGATGGAATTTCATGTATGTGGTGGTTGTATGTACTTGGCTTAGGCGTTCGGCAAGCACGAAGTCACACATAAACGGCTTTTTAAAGATATATATATATATATATATATATATATATATATATATATATATATATATATATATATATATATATATATATGTGTGTGTGTGTGTGGGTTTATGTATATATATATTTATGTGTTTATGTATATATGTATAGATGTATAGATGTATATATATATATATATATATATATATATATATATATATATATATATATATATATATATATATATATATATACATATACATATATATATATATAGGCCTATATATATATATATATATATATATATATATATATATATATATATATATATATATATATAAATATATATATATATATATATATATATGTATGTATACTAGACACAAACCTCCAATCTACTAGCTTATATATAGACTACTGCCTAGATTCAGATTCGTATCCCACCCATGTATAACACCTTCACATAAATCCATACACTATCGTCTCTTTACCACAGTCTGCTTGAAATAGCCATCCAACTTAACACATATATATTACACCCACATAGTTAATATACACTGGCTTCATATGCTGACCACACTATCCCTTCATATGCCGAGGTCACAGTCACTGGTGGATTCTACTTCCCAATGGACCATCAGGTTCAAAAAGGGAACTTAACTTTTTACACAAGCAGGGCCATCTACATGGGCCATTACTCAAGCAGGGCCATCTGTACAGGCCATTACATAAGCAGGGCCATCTATACGGGCCATTACACAAACAGGGCCAACAAAACGGGCCAGTCTAGACCAGCTAAATATCTCACGCATTGACAAATTTTGGCAGAAAGGGAGATAAAAAATATTAAAGAAAAAGGGAGCTAAATATTCGATAAAAACATCGAACAGTTACAGCGGAACAGAACGATCAAGCGAGATGAAAATGACCACATTTAAATAGATTTAAATGACTCGCTGGTATGTAAACCACAAGGTTGACCAGCAGGTCTCTCCACTTTTTAGGGTTTACTGGTTTTGGGCGCAGTATTAGACATTTTTATTTTTAGCGTTTTTTCCCCATCATACTAATGTTGAGAAAAACAAGTTAATTAAAAAGTCTAGTGACATTTAAGCGCAATTTCCTTATGTTATCTAAAAATAGCTCTGTCATAGCGTAAATCAAGAGCAGGGTTAGTAAAACCATTGGTTAGTTATTAAAACGTTTTTTATTAAATTTTTTTCTTCAGTATTTTACATGTTTTATTTACAATAGAGTTACATGACTAAAAACCATTGCGCGCCTAGCTACCGAACGTGATGTCGCAGCCATTGAATGTGATGGCGCAGCTATTGAACGTGATGACGCTTGTGGTGTGGTTGGATAAAAATGCCTACTAATTCGGTCCAAATTTTAATTAATTCAAAAAAAAATGTGTGACCGAACCCAAGGATATTTTTTGAAAACTTTCTTCGGCAATATTGTTCTAAATTATGGCAGGAATCGATTGGTACATGTTTCAAGTCGCTAAGTGGTCTGGTTGCCGAGATATGGGCCAAAAACTGCATTTGTTCGAGGTTTTTTTTTTGGCTTTTCCGGGAAATCCATGAAAGAAACCCGGAATTTTTATGGCCTATGTTCATCCTCGTAACTTGCTTAACTCAGTAATTATAATAAAAGACTAGAAAGATTCTAACGTTTCTCAAAGTGTGTATATCTCTTGCGTCATGCATCACTTGACAACAGTTTTAGAACCCATGTATTCATTTGTATTACGTTTAGAGCTGATATCGAAACTGGCATCAACGGAGGTTTTCAATCATAGAGATTTGCGGAAATATTCGGATTTTCCCGTACCTATTTTTGTCCTTACTCGGCATCTTATTTCGTACATAAACGGACGTTTGAAATATTCCAGTCTTCTTTGTTTAAATACCAATTTTTTATATGTAATTTGATTTACATGCCACACACTAACTTCACCCCCTCTTTATTCCAGTGTTGTCGCTAGTGGCTAGCATGTTCACTAACTTCACCCCCTCTTTATTCCAGTGTTGGCGCTAGTGGCTAGCATGTTCACTAACTTCACCCCCCCCCCCATCTTTATTCCAGTGTTGTCGCTAGTGGCTAGCATGTTCACTAACTTCACCCCCCCCCCCTCTTTATTCCAGTGTTGGCGCTAGTGGCTAGCATGTTCACTAACTTCACCCCCCCCCCCCTTTATTCCAGTTTTGGCACTAGTGGCTAGCATGTTCACTAACTTCACCCCCTCTTTATTCCAGTGTTGGCGCTAGTGGCTAGCATGTTCACTAACTTCACCCCCTCTTTATTCCAGTGTTGGCGCTAGTGGCTAGCATGTTCACTAACTTCACTCCCTCTTTATTCCAGTGTTGGCGCTAGTGGCTAGCATGTTCACTAACTTCACCCCCTCTTTATTCCAGTGTTGGCGCTAGTGGCTAGCATGTTCACTAACTTCACTCCCTCTTTATTCCAGTGTTGGCGCTAGTGGCTAGCATGTTCACTAACTTCACCCCCTCTTTATTCCAGTGTTGGCGCTAGTGGCTAGCATGTTCACTAACTTCACTCCCTCTATATTCCAGTGTTGGCGCTAGTGGCTAGCATGTTCACTAACTTCACCCCCTCTTTATTCCAGTGTTGGCGCTAGTGGCTAGCATGTTCACTAACTCCACCCCCTCTATATTCCAGTGTTGGCGCTAGTGGCTAGCATGTTCACCCTGACCTGTATAGCCTGTGATCGCTTCTTTGGGATAGTGTTCGCCATGAAGGCCCACTTCATCGAGCGACGGGCCAGCTTCACCATCATCCTCATCTGGCTGCTCTCGGTGGCCGTGGCCTCGCCTCTACTCTACTACAGACGTCTCAGCCAGGTGGGTTTCGTTCCCACGCCCTTTTAAAATTGTATCGTTTACTTGTTTTTACGGTCATCCGTGAAAGTCTCGAGTTCAAATTCGGGTTCATGAAAACGTCTCTGAGTCCACCCAGCTCTTATGGGTACCTAGCTGACGTTAGGGAAAGTAAAGGCGGTTGGGCGTAGTACTGACCACACTATTCCTTCATATTCCGAGGTCACAGAAACAGGTGAACTCTACTTCACTTGCACCATGGAGTGTCAGGTTCGAAAGGGAACTTTACTTACTTTACATCACTCAACGCTATTTTAGACCATTTATACCCAACGACAATGGGACGCCAATCTATTTTACACCACGTCGAGATAAGACGCAAAAATAAAATTGTTACAGATATCCTACTACCCCCCCCCCCTCTTTATCCACTCTACCATCTCTTCCCCCCCCCCCCCCCCCCCCCCCCAAAAAAAGTAAAAAGGGTTTACGTTTGTTTTTTAAAACTATACATGTATATCCTTCTTCACATGCCTCAAACACTTATGTTACCAGCCCCCATACCCCCCACCCCCACCCCCGCCCTTCACCTAAGGGTGTGTCACATCATTTATGGACGCCCCCTTTCATAATTTTTATACTACCTAACTCCCAAATTGCCTTCGTTGTATTTTTCCTTCTCCATAACAGTTTGACAATATGTGACCATGTATGTGTGTACTTAGTTTTGAATATTATAGTTACTGTGTGGAATTACAATGTCCGAATCTGATTGGTCAACTCTAACCAATGAAAACGCTTGTCACAACAGGAGCACTGGAAAGACGTCACCGAGTCGTGGTGTGATGACGCGTGGCCGCTCAGCTACTCGGTGGACCCTGAGACCAATGACGTCATCTCCCACAGCACCCCCAGGCGGTTCTACTACATGTTCGTCTGCGTGGCCCTGTTCTTCGTGCCGTGTCTAGCCATGTCGGTGGCCTACTTGGTCATCATCGTCACCCTCTGGTCAGCCCAGGTGCCCGGGGAGAGGATCAGCAAGGACATCAAGTCACAGACCAAGATGAGGAAAAGGGTGAGTTCAAATCTTTCTTACACCATAGCTTGGTGGTAAGCTCCACATCACATATTTGCATGAACCCAACATCATCTGAACCCCACACCAGAGGCGTAGCGACCCTTCCCGGCGCCCGGGGACATACTTTCAATTTGGCGCCCCCCTCGGGAGCAAACTTTCGATTTGCACCCCCCCCCCCTCGAACTTTTCATTTGCACCCCCCCCTCAAACTTTCGATTTGCACCCCCCCCCCTCGAACTTTTCATTTGCACCCCCCCCCCCTCAAACTTTCGATTTGCACCCCCCCCTCGAACTTTTCATTTGCACCCCCCCCCCTCAAACTTTCAATTTGGCGCCCCCCCTAAGGTCGGCGCCCGGGGACATATGTCCCCCCCGCCCCCCCCCCTCGCTACGCCTCTGCCCCACACCCTAGCTTAATAGTAAGCCCCACATCACACCTTGGCCTGAACCCTACACCATAGCTTGATGGTAAACCCAACACCGCATCTTGGCCTGAAACCCACATCATCTGAACCCCATTCCATAGCTTGATGGTAAGCTCCACATCACATCTTTGCCTGAACCCCTTACCACATTATCTTTTCTTGAACGCAACATCATATTAACCCTTCATTGCATCTTTGCCTGAACCCCACGTCACCTGAACCCCACAACATATCATCTGTTCCCAACATCTTGTGAACCCCCAAACCACATTTTTATGTGAACCCCACACCACATCATCTGTTCCTGACCCAACATAATATGAACCCCATTCTACATCTTTACCTGAACCCCACGTCACCGTGAACCCCACACCACATCATCTGTTCCTGACCCAACATAATATGAACCCCATTCTACATCTTTACCTGAACCCCACGTCACCTGAACCCCACACCACATCATCTGTTCCTGACCCAACATAATATGAAACCCATTCTACATCTTTACCTGAACCCCACGTCACCTGAACCCCACACCACATCATATTTTCCTGAATCCAACATCATCTGATCACCGCACAACATCTTTGCCTGAACCCCACATCACCTAGCAGTGCTATTCGCTACCAGATCTTGCCACAAGGCTAAAACATCAACTTATTTTTGTCCCATTTCCATTCCCCACACATCCTCTACCACCTAAGGCTCTTTAACTTACCGTCAGACAAAAATAACAAAACATCTTTCGTAACATCGTTTTATTATCTCTGATTAAATTCGACAGAAGTGATATCTAAATTTCTAAATCTGGTCCAAAAACGAACTCAAAAAAAAACACGACTAACAGTTTTAGCCACGTTAAAAATAGCTTTCGTTCCTAAATCAAAACATTGTTTTAATCCAACTCAACCGTATTATATTGCGACGTTTTTAAATTGTCAAAGCCAATGAATAACGCGCCTTTATATTTTGGTTCCATCCAGACTCTCTATTTCTAGTTTCTATAAAAGATTGAAAACAAAATACGTTTGTGTGATTTACTGAATATACAAGACCCTTCCCTTGCTTATATTATTCGCTCTTTTGTCTATATATTTAAAAATGTTAAATCTACATTCGTTTAATCTTTCCATGGAAATGTGACAAACGTGGTTTTTAAAAATTTTTTTTTTTTTGTTTTACAATAAATTTTTGTTTTACATTTTTTAAATTTATTTTTGTTTTACATTTTTTTTTTGTACAATAATTTTTTGTTTCAGTTTTGTTTTGAGACAATTTTTGTTTTATATATTTTTTTAAAAATAATTTTTGTTTACAATAAATTTTGTTTTACAATAACTGTCCATGGAAATTATATTAATTGTTGTATGTGCGAATAAAAAGTTAATTCTAAGATGCATTATATTACACCCTCCTGATGCCGCCTTATTTTGTCTTTAGTTAATCCACGCGACATAATCTTTCATCCATACATAAACCTCACGCAGCTAATCTCTAATCCCTAGATAATCCTGATGCTGGTGGTTATACTGGCGGTATTTTTTCTCTGTTGGAGCCCGCTGACCATCTCACTCATTTACTCGGAGTTTATTCATGGCCGGCAAACTAAAGTAAGTTTTACAGTAACATCATCTCTTGTAGGCAAACTAAAGTAAGTTTTACAGTAACATCATCTCTTTTAGGCAAACTAAAGTAAGTTTTACAGTAACATCATCTCTTGTAGGCACACTAAAGTAAGTTTTACAGTAACATCATCTCTTTTAGGCAAACTAAAGTAAGTTTTACAGTAACAACTGTATGTTTAAGAAGTGTCTGTGTTCTATCCTATATTGATATATTGGATGACTCTTGGAGTTGATGCCCCATAGTGTTGATGACTCTTCTGGTGGATGCTTCTAGTAGAGACTCCTATATTGGATGACTCCTCAATTGGATGACTCATCTAATGAATGACCACTAGCGGATCAGAGGGGGAGGGGGGTTCAGACATTTTTTCCGGGAAGGGGGGAACATTGGTTAGAGTATATATTTCGGATGCCTGAAAAAACTCTGTAGCGGATGATTCCTCTAATGGATGACTTTTTTATTGAATATGATTTCTATAGTGGAAGAATTCTCCATGACTCCACGAGTAGATGACTCCACCATGACTCCTCTATTTTATGACTATTCTATAGCTAATAGCGATCTGTAAAAAAGAAACTTGTAGAACCATCGAACATTCGGTACCAATTTGTCGAAGAAACATCACGTCAGTTTCATAACGCAGCCCTTCTATTCCGTCACTCAGTGTTACTGTAAGTTTCCTTCACTAAATCAAATTACTGCAGTAATTTAAGTAACTTAACTGGTCACCTGAAGTCATGCTGATCATCCGACTCTTCTGTCTGCTGTCCGACACGATACGTCTGTCATACGTCCGCCAGCTGTCTGGTGAGGGGGGAGGGGGGGCACAGGGGGGGATGAAGTTGTCTTCCGGTATTTGATTCAATCCCTGACGTCACTGACCCGCCCCGCCCGCACATCAAAACCAATTAACCAATTCTTGTTTGAGTACAAGCGCTGGTCGCTTATTGTGGTCTACGTCACTTCCTGGGCTCTACGTCACATCACGTTAAATAAACGCGCTGGCTATTTTTAAAAAGGGAAACCCATAAAAGGAAAATCTATTTCTGGACAATATTTTTTTCTCACTTCACAAACTCGTGTTTGCCTAGATTCGTCTCGTCGGCCATTTTGGTGCGTCCATTGACTCAATCACAAGTGAACTCTTGGGTGCTTTAATTTCATTAAATGTGGATTAGTTGTGTAATACCGAGTTATTAATGAATACCGACTATTCAAGATATTTTCGTTTGATTTTTCTTCTGATGAAATATATCCACATACCATGACGTGGTCAAGTTCAAGGGTCTAAATCGGTCTTATGGTATTTAAGGTCGTATTATGGTTTCATAAAATATTGTGTTCTTTTTTCGTCCGAGCTAGATTATAGTTAGGGTTGAAATGTAATTATTGTTAGACAATGGCATGCAGATAAAAAGTAATGGAATCCAATCAAGCACCACGGAGCTCTGTAACGGAAAGTGTATGGGAGCGGAGAGAAGATGATGGCGGAGAAAAAAAATTATTTAAAAATTTGACACGAGATCTTGAAAAATTAAAAAACCTACACCCGCTTCAAATGATCTTCGTGCCTATGGGTGCGAATATTCCAACTTTTAAATAAAATGCGGTAATGACGCCATCACGTTCTATTACATGATGTGTGTGTTTGCCTGTGTGTATGTGTGTGTAAGAGATGGGGGGAGGGGGTTACAACACGATGAAAGAGATTCCACGCTTGTCTCCGTTTATTAATAACCTCACGCCGATACATCGGTATAAAAATGTTCCCGTTTCCAGTTTTTAAAATCTGCTTCCTGTTTGTTTTTTGGTCGTCTGCAAACTCCAACAATACCCCTCAAGTTGGGCGAACCTATCCTGCTAACTACAACCAGTGGCGTAGGCAGGGGGGGGGTTAGGGGGGTCATAACCCCCCAATAGACCCCTCGGTATATATATATAAAAAGTATGAGGGGGGTGCAAATCGAAAGTTTGTCCCCGGGTAAAAACTTTGAACCCCCCCCCCCTTGAGACGATCCTGGCTACGCCACTGACTACAACAATACCGCTCAAGTTGGGCGAACCTATTCTGCTAACTACAACAATACCGCTCAAGTTGGGCGAATCTATTCTACTAACTACAACAATACCGCTCAAGTTGGGCGAAACTATTCTACTAACTACAACAATACCGCTCAAGTTGGGCGAACCTATTCTACTAACTACAACAATACCGCTCAAGTTGGGCGAAACTATTCTACTAACTACAACAATACCGCTCTAGTTGGGCGAAACTATTCTACTAACTATAACAATACCGCTCAAGTTGGGCGAAACTATTCTACTAACTACAACAATACCGCTCAAGTTGGGCGAAACTATTCTACTAACTACAACAATACCGCTCAAGTTGGGTCAACCTATTCTGCTAACTACAACAATACCGCTCAAGTTCGGCGAACCTATTCTAACTACAACAATACCTCTGAAGTTGGGCGGACCTATTCTGCTAACTACAACAATACCGCTCAAGTTGGGCGAACCTATTCTACTAACTACAACAATACCGCTCAAGTTGGGCGAACCTATTCTGCTAACTACAACAATACTGCTCAAGTTGGACGAACCTATTCTGCTAACTACAACAATACCGCCCAAGTTGGGCGAACCTATTCTGCTAACTACAACAATACCGCTCAAGTTGGGCGAACCTATTCTGTTAACTACAACAATACCGCTCAAGTTGGGCGAACCTATTCTACTTACTACAACAATACCGCTGAAGTTGGGCGAACCTATTCTACTGACTACAACAATACCGCTCAAGTTGGGCGAACCTATTCTTCTAACTACAACAATACCGCTCAAGTTGGGCGAACCTATTCTGCTAACTACAACAATACCGCTCAAGTTGGGCGAACCTATTCTGCTAACTACAACAATACCGCTCAAGTTGGGCGAAGCTATTCTGCTAACTACAACAATACCGCTCAAGTTGGGCGAACCTATTCAGCTAACTACAACAATACCGCTCAAGTTGGGCGAAGCTATTCTGCTAACTACAACAATACCGCTGAAGTTGGGCGAACCTATTCTACTGACTACAACAATACCGCTCAAGTTGGGCGAACCTATTCTTCTAACTACAACAATACCGCTCAAGTTGGGCGAACCTATTCTGCTAACTACAACAATACCGCTCAAGTTGGGCGAACCTATTCTGCTAACTACAACAATACCGCTCAAGTTGGGCGAAGCTATTCTGCTAACTACAACAATACCGCTCAAGTTGGGCGAACCTATTCTACTAACTACAACAATACCGCTCAAGTTGGGCGAACCTATTCTTCTAACTACAACAATACCGCTCAAGTTGGGCGAACCTATTCTGCTAACTACAACAATACCGCTCAAGTTGGGCGAACCTATTCTACTAACTCCAACAATACCGCTCAAGTTGGACGAACCTATTCTGCTAACTACAACAATACCCCTCAAGTTGGGCGAACCTATTTTTTTCAAATCTCTGCCTGAGGCGTCTTCTATAACCCGTTAATGGCGCCATGAAATCTGATTGAAAACAGCTTTTTTTAAAGTGACCACTATTCATCGATGTATTATATCCGCTCCACTACCCCCCCCCCCCTAAACCCCACACAGGCAGTGGTGAATTTAAACTACTTTTTAATAAAATACTTAAAAAAAACTTTTTAAAAAACCACGTTTTTCTTGTGGACTAAAAAGTAGAAAATAACTATTTACATACATTTGATGACAAAAAACGTGGGTACGTTCACCATCAAATTTCCCGACCCATCTGCCCGACCCACGTTTTTTGTCATCAAATGTATGTAAATAGTTATTTTCTACTTTTTAGTCCACAAGAAAAACGTGGTTTTTTAAAAAGTTTTTTTTAAGTATTTTATTTTCTCCTTTTTAGTCCGTTGCTACACATGAAAAACGTGGTTTTTAAAAAAGTGTTTATAAATACACGGACTAAAAATCTTGAGCGACCAGGATTCGAACCTGGGTTGTCGCGGCCACAACGCGAAGTACTAACAACTATACGATCACGGCCAGCGCGCTCACATCGATTGGGGCCGAAGTAACTGTGTCATTAGGACTCCAGTCTTGTCGGTATCTTTAGAAATCATGTCCTCAATTTTATGGTCCTTGGGGCGTAATTAAATTAAGCTAATTACGGTCACTAATTGCTAGTTTTTATGATTGCATCTGAAATTGTTAGGCGAAAGTAGCATGCATGCCAAATTTCAGGTCTCTAGAGCAATCAGAAGTGGGCTAATTTTCGATGTCAATTTTAACAACAAACATCCAAACAACCAAACAAACAAACAAACGCGAAGCTGAGTTAAGAAAAACGTTTTAAAAACGCCTTTTTTGTTGGTATGTAGTTAGACCACATATTTTGTCTGTCTGTTGTTAGAGCACATATTTAGTCTGTCTGCTGTAAGACTCCCCATTTTGTCTGTCTGTCTGCTGTAAGACCACATATTTTGTCTGTCTACTGTAAGACCACACATTTTGTCTGTCTGTCTACTATAAGACTCAACATTTTGTCTGTCTGCTGTTAGACTCCACATTTTGTCTGTCTGCTGTAAGACTCCACATTTTGTCTGTCTGCTGTAAGACTCCACATTTTGTCTGTCTGCTGTAAGACTCCACATTTTGTCTGTCTGCTGTAAGACTCCACATTTTGACTGTCTGCTGTAAGACTCCACATTTTGACTGTCTGCTGTAAGACTCCACATTTTGTCTGTCTGCTGTAAGACTCCACATTTTGTCTGTCTGCTGTAATACCACACATTTTGTCTGTCTACTGTATTTGTCTGTCTGCTGTAATACCACACATTTTGTCTGTCTACTGTATTTGTCTGTCTGCTATAAGACTCCCCATTTTGTCTGTCTGTAGATGGACGACTGGTACCACCACTTCCAGTACTTCGCCCGATACCTCGCCCACTTCAACAGCCTCATCAACCCGGTCATCTACGCTGGTTTTAACGACAACTTCAAGAAAGGTAAGCTACGGTACGTGTTCGGTCATTTTTAGCTGTTGGTCATTGTGCGTGTTTGGTCATTTTACGTGATGGTCATTTTAGGTTTTGGTCATTTTACGTGATGGTCATTTTTAGGTGTTTGGTCGTTTTACGTGTTGGTCATTTTAAGGTGGTTGGTCATTTAACGTGTAGGTCGTTTTTGGTGTTTGGTTATTTTACGTGTTGGTCATTTTAGGTGTTTGGTCATTTTAGTGTTTGGTCATTTTAGTGTTTGGTCATTTTACGTGTTGGTAGTTTTACGTGTTTGGTCTTTTTAGGTATTTGGTCATTTTAGGTATTTGGTCATTTTAGGTGTTTGGTCATTTTAGGTGTTTGGTCATTTGAAGTGTTTGGTCACTTTAGACGTTTGGTCATTTTAGATGTTTGGTCATTTTTGGTATTTGGTCATTTCAGATTTTTGGGGTCTAATGCACTAATTAATTAGTTAGTCTAGCTGAGACCAATACTTGCTGCCTCTACGACAACTATTAGATTCTTTATGTTCTTGCTACAACACCTATTATTTAGCGAGTAGAACTGTTTTTTTTTTAAAGAATTCATAAGTGATTGGATCAATATTTCTTGGACAATATTTCTTGGACAATATTTCTTGGACAATGACAAAATTGCAGGTGGGTAGAGACCAGCGTTAACGAGGCTTAAAAAATTTCTCGACAATTTATTCCGCCTGACCTCATTCTGCAATTTTTATTTTCGTATCGCGATCAAATTTAAAATTCTATTTTTGTCTTCGGTTTTTTTCATTGTTCAAGCCATTTGGATAGGAAGGTTTTTATTGGATTTTATCAACCAATCATGTGAACTGTATCATAAAGCTTTCTGTGGAGATGTGTTTTGTTTTGTATGAAGATTAGGTTTGTATGATTCACTGAGTCGTCATGTATGTTGCGATGTTTAATGTTGATGGCTGTTATTGTCGACATATGAAGAGTTTGTATGTCATATTGTGTGTCTTATTATGTGTGTTTAGCTGGTATTTTGTATGGGCCAGGTAAATTGTTCAGCAGCTATGTTTTATGTTCTAGGTTGTTTCTTCAGCTGGTTGGTTGTATGTTCTAGTGTGTATGTGTTAGGCTAAGTACTCGTGCGTATCCTTCGTATGTCGTGTGTACTGACGTCAAGTAGCCCCTTTTTGAAGTTACTGTATGTGTATGTTATTATGTCTTCTAAATCTTGTATGTTTTGACTTATCTTTCTTCAAATCTAAATCGAACTCTTAAGTCTAATTAATTAACCCTTTACGCCTTACTATCCCCCGTGACTCTAATTAACCTCATTTAACCCTGATTACACTATGACGCGCACATGACCCCTATGAACCACATATGACACTTTATTACCCCATATAAAAGCCCCATATTACCCATTATAACCACTTACTCCTCGCATTATCCAAAGAACCCATGTACCACTATAACTCCTCGATTTATCCAAATAACACTTGAACCACTATAACCCCTATACCTTCAATGACACCCTACGTTAGGGGGGAGGGGGGGGGGCGGTATCACCCAGACAGTGGAAAATTGACGAAAAAATTGGCCAAAAGAAACTATTATACATATACACATAATTTTTTTGTTACCGTAATAGTTATTATCAAGGAGCTATAAAAGAAAGTTAATGTATGATGCAAACATTTTTTTATAAATAATATTACCCAAAAAAATTTAATAAGAAATATTGGGCTGCAGCTTTCCAACATTTAGGCCCTTTCTGCTGAAAATACTCAAGGAGATACATAACATGGTAGCCTACTGTTGGAACTAGAAGATATCCATTGAGACAAATTGTATACTTTTTGTAATTTTTTTTAATATGTTTCTTTTGGTACCTAAAAGTAAAATAGAATTTCTTGGTGGGACTTTTGAAATAATTTTTTTTTTCTCCTTGCAATGGACAACAGCGAGAAAAGTCTCAAAGGTATTTGAGAGGTGTATAAATTCATTAAAAAATCATGCACAGCGTATTTACAATTAATATGGTTATAAAATCCTGCCTGTCTGGTTTTTTCGGACTTTACTAAAGATTGGATGTATTTGATGTTTATAATATTTTCGGTAACTAAATAAAAATAAAAAAAAAAGCAAAAACAATTTGGTTTTCACGTGTAATGGCGACATAAACATGGCATCCTGCTATTGGATAGGCTGCCATAGATTTTATTGTACACATTGTAAGCTAAAAATAGAAAACTAGGTCATGAGGTTTTAAATTTGCATTGTAATTTAAAAACTTGATCTGCAAAGTTTTGTAAACAAATAGTTATCGATTACTAAGTTACTGTACAGCCAATCAATATTTGTCTTACGAAAGTGAAACATCCGGTTATAACTTAGGCTTGATGAAAATAAATAGAAATGTAGCCTTAAACTCAACAAATTATTTTCAAGTTCTCTGGATTTGCAACTTTTATAGCATTTATTCTAAGAATATAAAATTTCTAAATTAATTTTAGGCTTAAGTTTTTATTTTTTATTTTTTTTTACGGTCTAAATCTAAAAAGCACGTTTTTATTCCATGACAACAACATTATGGAAGGAATCTCGTCAACTCGCTCGCCTCCATTAAAAATAAAGTGTATCTCGCATTATAAAGCTATATTCAATCATGGTTGGCGACGTAAAGGAAATTTTATACAAAATTTTAAATATTTTACTTATGGTTTAAGAAAATTGTTTACAAAAAATTTACAAATGTAATAAAAAATTTTCAAATTGATTTTTAGAAAAATTGTTGCCAGACATATATCTGTCACATTATATGCTGTATTATAATTAAACACATGTTACTACTTTTGTAAAAATTTGACAAATTTATGTCTGATAGTTTTTTGGTGAATATTTTTGTTTCTCTCCCTTAGTATCCCTTAGATACTGCCCCTTTAATGATTAAACTTGCGACGTCACAATAACTTGACCCACCACGACCATCTTTTTTACCTGAGTCATTGATCGAATACCAATCAATCTATAACCAATCAGCAATATGTAACCCATGTCTACATCTGTCCCCAGGCTTTCAAAATCTGTGTCGAGGGGGCGAGAGGCGCACGAGGTACAACACCATGGTATCACGAGCAGATTCGTTCCAGAGCTCCACCCACATCACCAAGGTCTGATCACACACGACCCCCGGGGCGTCGCTGGGTTTCTGACGGACCGACAAACGTTTGGGACGTTTGCCAGATAAGGAGACTTGTTGGACGTCAGTTGGCCAGCATCTCTTGTTGGACGTCTGTCAGACCAGCATCTCTTGTTGGATCTCTGTCAGACCAGCATCTCTTGTTGGATGTCTGTCAGACCAGCATCTCTTGTTGGACGTCTGTTGGCCAGCATCTCTTGTTGGACGTCTATCAGACTAGTATTCGTATTGGATGGTTGCCAGATAAGTAGAGCTGTTGGACGTCTATCCGCCCAACAGACAGGTTAGACGTCTGCCAGAAAGCAGACGATTTGGTCGTCTGCCTGACCAACATACGTGATGCCAGGTGTAGATACTTGATAGACGTCTGTCATGATGTATTGATATCTTGTATGAGCACAGCACGCTGCTGTATACAGATCCTACATTTTTCTACCGATTGAATTCCTACAAAGACACAGCCACAATGCGAGGGGCGGGGGTGTGGACGGTGCCGGGTGTCACCCCACCTAGTGACACCACTACCAAGACTACAGCATGTATGGTGTATCACAGAGTCCTGCGTCTGAATGTCCTACACCATAATGTCCTGCTGTGTGTCCTACACCACAGCCTCCTACATAAAGTGACCACTATGTCCTATTTAACCCACGTGCTGTACTGCTATGGTCAGTGTGTCCAACACACCATGGACAAAACGAACACACCTATGCCAGGTATAAATATATAAAAAACCTGGCCACTGACATTAATCACAAACTGGCATATCATAATGTTAGTAAATAAACTGGAATAACATACGGACAAAAATTACAAATTGTCATATATTGACCTGAAGTTTTAAAACTGGTATATCATTTGAACACAGGTAATTAAAAACTGTGCGTTTATTCTTGGTTTGTTTCGTTCGCTTTTCATTTTTTTAATGTAACATTTTACTGTTTTATTATTTGTAAAAATGTATTCATTATCTTGTAAAATATCGGATGTCAAGGCTGTTTTTTTTTTTTTACTGAATGAGAAAACTATCGACTGTTTACACTCAGTTTCCATGGTAACCTGATCAAAATAAAACAAAAATACGGTATTACATTTTTTTATCGTTACGCATATTAATTTCAACATGAATATAGCAGTATACAAATGTATAAATTTTAAAGTCAGAAAACAAGAGTACGTTTTATGGTTAAAGAAATGATGTTTAGAGCTTTATTTAAACAAGTAACCTGTTTAGCTAAAGTCGTAGTTGGTCGGGTTAAATAGGAACAGAATCTAAAATGGTAAAAAAAAAAGTAAACGTAATTTAGAAACTTTGGTTTAATTTAGCAAAAGAGAACCGTGTGGTTAGATTTATCCTGTGTTTATATTTTGAATATCCAGCCAAGCCTAATAAAACAGGTAAGCGAAAAGCAACATACCACTTTCAGACTCGGTGGAGTAAATGATGTAGACTTGTATGCACAGTTGTATGTAGAGTTGTATGTATAGTTGTCTGAGTTTTATGTATAGGATTTGAGTTGTATGTACAGTTGTTTGTACAGTTGTATGTATAGGTGTCTGACTTTTATGTAGAGTTGTATGAATTGTATGTATGCTTGTATGTAAAGTTGTATGTAGAGATGAATGTAGAGTTGTATGTACAGTTGTATGTACAGTTGTATGTACAGTTGTATGTATAGGTGTCTGACTTGTATGTAGAGGTGTATGTACAGTTGTATGTACAGTTGTATGTACAGTTGTATGTACAGTTGTATGTACAGTTGTATGTATAGGTGTCTGACTTGTATGTAGAGGTGTATGTACAGTTGTATGTACAGTTGTATGTACAGTTGTATGTACAGTTGTATGTATAGGTGTCTGACTTGTATGTAGAGCTGTATGGATTGTATGTACGGTTGTATGTAAAGTTGTATGTAGAGATGAATGTAGAGATGAATGTAGAGATGAATGTAGAGTTGTTTGAAGTACGTCTGCTTGTTTGTGTCCCCGGAGCTAAGCCAATTGCGATGCAACATCGTCTGTCATTCGTTGTCGCATGACAGACGTACAGCACATAAAACATCATACGGTTCATTACGTCCCCACCCTATTTATTCATACGTCTGATGCTTTGTGGGGCGTCGCTTCATTACATTTGATAGAACACGCAGCGCGTATCTAATATATTGTGTAAGATAAAATTAACAGGAGAGAAATTATTTAACTATGAAATCATGTCGTCCAGCATGTTTATGGGTGTGGTAGTTATGGGCATTTGTGGCAGGGGGGGGGGCATGATGGTGCTGAGGTGTCAGTAAAGATATATTGTGCCCTTGCTATAACTAAATGTGTGTTTATGGTTTCAAATACCCAATGGTGGAACTGAGAAGGGGGTGCAGTGGTGGTTATATAGAGAAGTGGAGATGAGGTTTAGAGTTACGCCTTTGATAAATTAACTCTCATAAATAAAACGGCTTAGTTCCACTCATTAATGATCTAGTGTGTGTATATGTGTGTTTGTGTAAATATGTTAAAAACTTAAACTCTTATATAAACAATAACAGATTCCTTAATGTGAAATTTTTAAATGGATGATACATTTTTGCTGAATTATTTTAAGAAATGGGTTGAATGTTTTTTAACCCTCTTGTGTTCATTAGCTAATTGGTCCTAATTTGCTGCATTTGTTTACAGTTCTTTGTTGAGTGGATGTTTTGTTTGAATGTTTTTAGAGTATTAATTGTGATGACTGTAGGATATATTAATAACATGTTTATATCGTGCATTATAAAGTATTTAAAATTATCTTATATATATATATATATATATATATATATATATATATATATATATATATATATATATATATATATATATATATATATATATAGGTCTATATATAGGTCTATATATATATACATATATATTGATATACATATATAATATATATAGGCCTATATATATATATATATATATATATATATATATATATATATATATATATATATATATATATATATATATATATATATATATATATATATATATATATATATATATATATATATATATATATATATATATATATATAATTTTTTCCAGGCGGGTACTTCTACCCCACCCCTTCCCCATCACCCCCCCCCCCCCCCATCTCACACACCCTTGGCCTAACGGTTGTACGCCTATTATGTAAACATTCATTCAATGTCTGTCCCCTGAACACGTTTTACTGGATATCTCAACCCTTGTGATTATTTCCCATTGTCTCAATTCATTCTCATGTGATACCGGTATGTTAAAAAACCATTTTGTTTTTTATGTTCATTGTTTCGCCTGTATGAAGAAATAATACAACTTTTCTGACCATATGCTTGCTCGTGTTGATTGGCTTTATATGTGTGAGTGAAGTCAAACTGACTTGAAGATGTATGTTGTGAGGTGAGTTCGTGTGTGAGTTTAGCCTTGCCGGTTTGTTGTTTCTATCTCAACATTCCACCAACATGATCAGCTGCATAATCAATAATCCGCATCGTAGATTTGAGAGTGAGATAATAGATCAGTGATAGGGATGTATAACAAGGGTCTAGGACATTAGCCTCCCATGTCAATTACCCCCCACCCATGAACACACCCATCCCACTGACATTAACCCCCGGAGTCATTACCCCCTGTCAACTCCCCCCCCCCCCCATTGGTAATTACTCCCTCCCCCCATGCTGAAGAACACTAACCCCCAAATCCCAACTATAAACCTATAGCTAACCCTATTCCCAACATCAATCCTTACCCAAACTCTAAACCTACATCTAACCCTGACCTAACACTAGCCCTTACCCTAACTTATCCCTAACTGGGCGGGGTAATTGACAGGGGGATAATTGCTCCAGGTGGTAATGTATTGGTGGGGGGGGGAGGTAACTGATGGGGCGGAGGGTGTAATGTCCTGCTCCCGTATAAAAAGCTACAAAAAACCAGTTTGTGATTATCTTTAGAAGAAGTACTTCCAGTAAATATAACGTAACATTAAAGAGACAGCTACGAAATGGGCCTTGTATTAATTTCAAAGAACATACGCCTATAGTGGTTAACTCAAGTTACTTTGAAAAGGTACATACGACATTCATAAATATAGTTGCTTGAGAAATTAAAAAAATTGGAGACACCAAAAGGTTGTTTACCGTAGCACTAGCTACACTACAAATAGGGATTCCATGACATTAATTACTAAATCACCAGACAATAATATTAATTACCAGGCAATAATTAACTACCGGACAATGTAATGTCATTAATTACCGGGCAGCTGTGTGATTCTCTCCATGCATCAAAGCAAGAGTCCGCGGCAAACTTAATAAATACAGCCAGGTTTATTTTCTCTTACCCCCCCCCCCACCCCAATCGCCTCGCCCCACCCCCAGTAGCACCAGATGTAGCCACGTGAGTGACACTCGATGATGGGGTATGGGTGACGACATCAGTGATACAACCCCGATGATTGGATGTGGATGATTGGCTTGTCAACTACAGAACAAATGGCCTATACACCACTTTCGTGGGAAAATGCTGGCTTCATTTAGCGGACGATGCCTACCCCCATCCTTAGGATAATGGTAAAGAGCAGAGGCATAGCGAGGGGGGCGGGGGTGCGGAACGCACCGGGTGACAAAATTTAGGGGGGTGACACCAAGGCAAAAATGAGCGAAATATATAGAGAAAATTTGAGGGGGGGGGGGGTGCAAATAGAAAATTTGAAAGTTTGTCCCCGGGAAGGGTCGATACGCCTCTCGGGGGTGACACCATTAAGTGCCGCACCGGGTGACACCCGTCCTCGCTACGCCACTGGTAAAGAGCATATATAGATATATATATATATATATATATATATATATATATATATAGGCCTATATTATAATGCTGCAAACCTGAAAATAACTGCATGTATTTATTATTTGTTACTATTAAATAGCTTCCCAGCTGCGAATAGATCGATACATTGACAGTAGAATAAACCTTCTAAAAATTAGATTTATTTCATTTATCCAGTGTGTAACAGTAATCACATTGTTGGGGGGCAGATTGAAAGATACTGGAAGCGAACATACGATTGCTATTGATTTCAACAAAAAAAAAATATAAAAACTTTTATATTGATAAAGAATGTAAGTGCAATAGTTGTTTCTACTACCCATGATTTCTTTTATTTTAAGAATACAGAAAATAGATAATTTAAATGGTCACATTAAAAACTTTTAGTGGGAGCAATCTCGGAATGGTCGAAGGGAAATAACAATTATTATACTTTAACACAACAGTTGAAAGTAATAACGTAATAACCTCCCTTACTTTTTTTACAATAAAATAATTTCTACCTCGGGTAGAGGTACAATAATGGCTATTTATTTGTATATTAAACTGCGAACATCTTTTGTGAACAAAATAATAATATACTATCATTTTAAAATAGTTTGTTTTATCATTTTTCATTACGCATAGCTTATTTTACTACTAGATGGATTGGCAATTAGATCTACTAACATTTCTCTACTAAATGTTTTTTAAATAATCCTGTAATCAATGTATAAAATAATTTTTCCCCCATTGAAACATCATTACTTACATTTAACTAAAAGGAGTGCGATACTAAACTTACAAAGCAAAAAAAAACATGTTAACTATTAACGGTAAGCTTGATGGGCACGTTGAGTGCCGTATAATTTTATTGCACTTGTTACAAGACCTTTTACTATCTATAACTCGTACTTACTCTAACAGGGTGTCCTATTATTTAGTCATGAACAAAAGGTATTTTCTTATTGTATTTCAAATGGTTAACACAAGAAGTCTTGAAAGGTCCATTAAATCTTTTAAAAAATAAATTGCGTTTTAAAAACTTTACTTTGTGGTTTTTGTCAATTTCAAAATAGTGAATGTATTGTGAATTTTCGGTAACTGAACAAAAAAAATTTAAATCCAAAAACAATTTAATATCTTTAGTCATCACTGAATAAACATGGCATAAATAGATCATGTGGTTTAAAAAGTTTTTTTTTATTTCATCTGCACTACAAAGGGGTTTACAGAAGATAGATTACTGGGTTTTTGTAAAGCCATTCAATGTTTGCATTACAAAGTGAAACCTCTAGAATTATAATACAACTTCCATAACAATTAATATAGATTCTTAAAATATTAAATTTCCAACTTTTTTCAGGACCTAGTTTTTATTTTTTGGCAGCTATGAACTTAATGAAAGAAGGATTCACAAAAACACGAATTTATCATGTCAACAATAATGATGGCAGGATTTTCATGAACTGGTCTGTCCTTTTCAAAGTTCATTTGCATTCGTAAAATATAAAATATAGACCTAGATTTAAGTAGCAGACACTGGAAGGGAGGTTGGCATGGGCTCATACTTAACTTTGTGTATGCTAAGATACAGTAAATAGGAGCTACCATATCTAAAAATGAATGAAACAAGGGGTCCAATCTGTAACATTTTATGTTTAATTTGACAATGTTTACATCTTGTTTGTGTATGTTCACTACAAATGGAGAATCATGCAGGGCATCTTATCACTGACCAAAACAAAACGTTACACAAAATAAATATGGTTGGCTACTGTGTGGCATGTCATAGCTCCAGTATTCATGGACTAGCTTTTCAACAAATCTGCATGGCAACACATTCTTCTCCATGTTTCAGCAGGCTTAACTTAGTTCAACTCAACTAAAGCCTGGTATAAAAAGATTTTTCAGGGTGTGATTCA
Source organism: Physella acuta (assembly GCF_028476545.2). NCBI lineage: Eukaryota > Metazoa > Mollusca > Gastropoda > Physidae > Physella > Physella acuta. The sequence continues at coordinate 987,132 of NW_026731528.1, read as the reverse complement.
TACAAACACTTGCATGGCACCAATGGCATACAGAATTATAAAGAAGCAAATATTGGGAGGAAAACTAACTAAACATTAATACAGTTGGACTGTGAATGGTACTGCCACAAAGTTACATTTTTACATGACAGAAAGGCATTAGTTTAGTACTGTTATGAACACAATATCACCACCAGACTGGCTTCTTTGTGCTTTTTTTTTCTAATTTAAAAATGGTGACATTAATGAAAAATAAAATTTAAAATGCATTAAAAATATAGTTGTGTAAGAATTCTTTCAGTGAGATGAACCTAAGATTGTCAAAAATATTGTGAGAAATCTTAATGTCACCATTAGTTAATAGAATCACTCCTGTAAATAAGCACGATAACTATCATAATTTTTTTTCTAAACAACAGCATAATAATATACATATAAAATAAAATGAACAATGGCATATGATGTTTGTATAAATGAAGCTATTTAAAAAGTTCATACAAAAACAACCTTGTTTAAATTTTTGTTCAGGTTCTAATTATCTTCATTAAAAAAAAAAAGATAAAAACAATCAATTATTGCAATGACATTACCAGCTTTTAACATCAAAAAGACTCATTCTCACTAATGACTTCCACAACAAAAAGGGCTTTAAACAACATACATTCCTCTGACATACTAAACCATGGAAAAATAAACTACAACTGGTTTGAAAATAGATTTAATTAATAAAACCAACCTAATTTACATACTGAATGTGTTTTAGAACTGAGTGATAGTGAGAAAGAAAAATTGTTGGTTGCTGTTAAGACAAGTGGAGTTTCACATGCCAATCAACTAAAGAATCAAAGGTATCCTATGTTTCAGATGTGTTGAATGACGCAACAATCAGATTTACAGGAAATAGTCAGGGGTTCTTCTTGTTACATGTGGCTCGCCTCTTCTTGGAGCAGGGTCAAATTGTAAACTGGAACAAAGGTTACAATTAATTCACTCATCAAACATTGAATTTTAACTCATTCATAGCCAACCGCTTTTTTCTTTAATAAACAAATAAAAAGTAACTTACAATGAATATTTGAGAGCATCATCTAACTCCATGATTGCTGCTTGGTTACCACAACGGTAGCAGTAGTTAGGTGCACTAAATATTGTCACTACATTTCTGTCGTGACACCAGTTGTAACCCTATATCAAATAGACAAAACTCTCTTCAACAAAAGTTCTTTTATAAAATAAAAGGCCTAAGTTACCACCACATATGGAAGTATTAAACACACTGTACCTCCATGACGAGTTGATGTGCCCTAGAGACTAGAGTGAGCCCGTTACTGTGATTAAAGGTCTCAGAGATATCCTGACCAAAAGTGTATCCAGCACCACGAGGAGATATCCCCCAGCCACCTCTGTCGTCTGGATCAGACCACAACAGATCACACATTGGTCCCTGGAACAATCAAGTATGGGCATTTAATAATCAGAAATGCTACAAAATTACACATCCATCTTCAAGTGCAATAACTACCAATAGCCAAACAAAACCAAATTTAATATAATGGATAATGAAAACAATGATTAATCTTTTACATTGTAATGAAACTTGAGTTCACGTATCACTAAATAAATTATACAAGTATTCAATTGACAGCCTGCACCATTATAATACATTATACACAAAATTGTTCTTATTTAAACGTGAACAAAGTAAAGTAGTTGGACGGACTTTTGATTCATTAGCAAATTTTTTTTATGCTTACAACTATTAGGTTAGATATATTTAAATCATACCTCATGGGGAACTTCTTGAATTCTATCTAACGCTCTAATATGATCTAAAGTATCTATAGATGGTGACAGACCTCCGTGTAAGCAGAATATCTGTAAAAGAAATGAAATCTTACAAGTACTTGTGTAATAAGATAATGTCAGAATCTAAGATACCCAAGAGACTTGTTGAATTAAAAAACAGTGCTTGATATTACCAGGTTTTTGAGGGAAAATTAAAGCAGTTTTAAAACATTATTTTATAAATCACCGGCAACACTAATCTTTCACCTCATTTATAACTACCTCCAAACATGTCAAAAACAAGATGGTGTTTTTATCTGGTAGAAACATGTTTTGAATATTCAAATTAAAAAAAGGAAAATTTTTTAACTTGGCAATAGAAAATTATTTTTTATTTTACAGCAAGAATTAAAGTCATGACTTACCTGGCCATCCACTAATGCAGTTAGTGGTAGATAATCAAATAAATCTGTGAAGTATTTCCATACATTTGCATTGCCATATTTGCGAAGACATTCATCATAAAATCCATAGACTTGTGTAATTTGACGGCTTTCATGGTTTCCTCTCAGAATAGTTATTCTATCCTTAAATCGAACCTACACATATAGAACAAAATACAGTACTAAAATCACAATGCATAAACAAAACAAACATGCTTTACATTATTTCAGCAAATTATGTTATATTTTAATTAGGAAGTAATTAACAAATATTCAAAATGGCTTACCTTAAGAGTAACTAGCAAAGATACAGTTTCTACAGAATAATAACCCCTATCAACATAGTCGCCCATAAATAAGTAATTTGTGTCGGGAGATTTCCCTCCAATTCTGAAAAGCTCCATGAGATCATGAAACTGGCCATGGACATCCCCACACACAGTCACGGGACATTTTACTTCTTGTACATTAGATTCTTTGGAAAGAATCTCTTTAGCCTAGACACAAAATTATAAAAGTAATAAGATAATTGACAATGAAATGCACTACTTAGTAGTTTTAAAAATGGCTAAAAAGAAAAATTTCAGTACAGCTTACCTTTTCACATAGTGTCTTGACTTGATTTTCTGACAACTGTTTGCAATCATTGAGCTGTTCAATCCATTGGTCCAGCTCCTTGGCTGATGCCCTATCCTCTATAAAACTCATCCTAAGAAAACAAAGTAAAATAGTAAAATAATATATTGATGAAACAAAAGAAGATTTTAGGAGTTATGCAATTGATCTTCAAAATAATAATGTGATTCCCTATATTGCCTAATATTTCAAAGATTCTACTACAAGAGATTTGACACAATTATTAAATTGGATTTGAATGGATATAAAAAGCAAACATAGAACACCTTTATAAAAGTCCTAAAACCATCATATGTATAGGTTTTATTGCCAGCTTGTACTCCAATTTTTTTATGAATTATAGCGTATTGTAAAAAGAGGCTACTTTTTAAAAAATATTTAAACATTAACATGTGTATATTAAACACCAGGTGGCATGAGAAATTGACCAACATGAAACAACGAGGGAAAACCAGGCAAAATAATTGTCGAAAAGATTGATTTTGGCATAGATAGAATTGCCAGATAACTCCCAAGCAAGAACAAAAAAATTAAGTCCACTGGAGAGTTGTGGATGCATTCTTATACTATGTTACAAAGTGGTTTACATGATTGAAGAATACAAGCAAGCTGCTATTTTTTTTCACATTTTTTTTTAAACTCCATGCCTTAAAAAATAGTAATAAAAATCATTATGCCAAAATAGCTTCTTGGTTTTATAGGCCCTACTCTAAACAAAAACTTGTAGATCTGGTACTCAAAGTATCTGATATTGGGTAAAAAATCAATACTGAAACCCTAGATTTTAAAATCTCTAGATCTGCCTAACCTTAGCCACTAAATCTGCCCAATTGTAGGCCAAAAATAGTGCTACTGTTGTCCAGTTTACTCTTTGTATAACCGGGTTTATGTATGTTCAATAAGAGACTTCCAAAAATAGGTGTGTTGGGAAGGTTGTTGGTAGTATTTACAATCTTAAGTCCAGTATTATTCAGGTTAGGTGTACTGTAGGACTAGGGTCGGGTTATGCATTGACATTATCAGTTTATCACTCCGTATTAGCCTTAAAAAACTGTTTTTTTTTTTTTAATTTCTGGGCTTTTGTCTGGATAATACACAAATTAGGCCTATAGCTACTTCTTAGACATTCGTCTGCTTATTATTTATTCTATTACCACACTTAAGCTAACCAAATCTGTAGTTTTAATTAACTGGTTCAATATGATATAAATGGCAATTTATCTTAGGCCTGAAAGTAAATTTCGAGCAGAAAAACTATAAAACATATCTTGAATCTTTGAATTTATTGTAAAGACTTGACTAGAGTAGAGACTCAGTAGAAGTGTAGATGTAGGTCTAGATCTAGTTAATTTATAGTTTAGTAGGTAAGATTGGCCTAACTAAGGTTTTTTATTATAGATCTAGATCGATTTATTAGAGCTAGAGTCTAGCTAGATCTAGAAATCTAGATCTAGGAGTCAGGAGTTAAGTAAGAGTTAGTCTTTAGTTAATAGTTAGGCCGATTCTAGTCGGAATAAGATACGCATGCGCAATGGAGAGAAACTACGACTTAGCGGCCATGTTTTCGATGGTACTGCGCATGCGTGTGTTTACAACCGCAGAACCCTAATACCAACCCTAATCCTATCCTTAACCCTATCCCTAACCCTAATCCTACCCCTAACCCTCATTCTAGCCCTAACCCTAGCCATAGGTCACTGCACATGCGCAGAACTATCTTTTGCCGAAAAATCTTATTCCGAGTAGACACTTCGTAATAGTTAATAGAGTAAATCTGGATTCTAGATAATACTAGAAATCTAGCTAGATATTTAGGTAGATATTATCCTAGGACCTAGCTAGGACTATACCTAGTCTGCTTTAAACTAGCAAACTCTTATTCTTTAAATACAGTTTCTAGATCTCTAAATCTTAATTTTTATAAACTCTCTAAGACAGGAGAGGATTGACTCTCGGATTGAGGATGTGCCTGGATTCTCTTGCTGCCAGTCTAGTTTCTAGAAATCTAGAATCTATGTGTAGATTCTAGATCTAAATCTTAAATGATCAAAAATAAAACATTGCACAGAGTATATTAATCTGCTGCACATAGATTTTCATTTCACCTTTGTTATTGTACAGATCTGTAAGAAGATCAGAATCTCTAGAAAATTTTAACGCTGCACTAGATCTAGGAAAGAATCGTGAGACAAAATGGCCTCCAGGACAACTGAGTTTTTAAATAACATAAGAGAAGGGTCGATGTGAGATTATTTGATTAATTGCAAGCTTTTTCAGCTTATTGATTTAGAGTGTCAATAATACATAATCAAAATACAACAACTCTTCTATAAAACTAATGTAAAAATATATAAATACATTCATTTGTTAGTGATTTATCTAAGCCCAAACGAATTCCTTACCTCTGGTGCAGACAAGTTTAGAAATACAAAAAAGAGCGACCCCTGGCGGTGTCGATATGATGTCATTTGTCCGAATTCCGAAATTTAAAACAATAACGGAACTAAAATAGTTTAGATAGGCCTAAAATGCCTAGATCTATATCCCCCCAAAAAAGTGATTTTCTAGATCTAGAATCTATATCCTAAATCTAGATTTCGATTCTAGAACTAAGCGTTTTATAAAAAAAATTATTGTTCGATTTTAAAATTATTGTTTTTTGTTAGAATATTTGCAACATATTATTTAATAAACTCTAGTCTTATAGGCTTAATAATTTATTCTTTAAGCTTTAATATAAGAATAAATGAATATAGACTACATCTATCCATGAGAAGGATCTAGGCCCTTGAGGAAAAAAGAAATAACTATATTAAATTTGCCGAAAACATCGCTGATCACTATTTTGATAATGAATATTTTAGTTAATCTGGGTCAAAGCTAGAAACACTGATAAAGCTCAAATTACTTTTACAAAGAACTTTTTTTTTTCTTAAAAAGAAATATACTAAAATTCAGTTTAGAAATAACTTTTGAATGCAAAAGTGTAACGGCACCTTTCTAACCGCAAAAACTCTAATACAGTTCCACCCCCCCCCCCCCCCCACCACCCAACTGGCGTCATTTATAGATCAGTGTTTCTTCCAGACCTTTTTCTCCGGGGGGGGGGGGGGGAGAGAAAGCGGACACTGTTAAAAGTATATATTTTCTATATAAATTCCATTTCGTTCGGGGGGGGGGGGGCGGGGGGGGGGGTAGACTTTCTTCAGAGCCCCCCCCCCCCCCCCCCAAGAGATGTCTGGAAGAAACTCTGTTTATAGACGATCCCCTTCAGCTTAAGACGACACAAACAATGCGATAAAGGTTTTGGAGTAAATCGAACATTCTAGTACTTATTCGTGAAAAATCTTCTACCTAATTAAAATTATTCAAATGAAAATAAATTGAAGTACCACTTTCGCCTTTCGGAAATCGTTTAAAAATTCAGAGAAACCTGCTAATACGAATAATACTTAATATGTGAAATTTCGTTAATCTAACTGAAATGGTACTCAAGTTATCGTGTTTACAAACACTACACACAGAGGCATACAAACAAGATTGCAAAATTGGATTTTTACGACTCAAAGTAGTGTAAAACGTCGAGAAAATCTCGATGTCGATTTTCTACATGATTACACTACTTTTCTGTAGCCTATCCCGTATACGAGAAAATAAAAAAGAGTAGGTCATTTTAAAATTAGGTTGTGATGAATAAAGACAACAATCATATTGATCATAATTAACATTATTTTGAAAAAAAGGTTTTTCAGATAAATTGTTCACCTGCAGAGTTTGTTTCATGCATCTCTTGGGGGGGGGGGGGGGCTTGGTGGGGGGGGGGGGGGCGGCTCATAGAATAATCTCACACTCAAACATATATTTAAAAAATTAAGTAAGTAAATGTTTGAGTACCTGGAGACCCGATTTTTTTCAACTTTGTTTTTGTAGGAGAAAAAAGTACTCGGAAAATAACTCTGTACCATCGATTTCAGGTCCATATAAGTGATGGATGCTTCCAATCAGATTCGTCTTCTTCGACTGTGATTTATTTAGAATGGATCGATATTTTCATACGGATCGCGCATGTCACTTCACATCTGCTTCATTAAGGAGCATGATTTGATCTTATAGCCCATGTCGCCCTGTGGTCCATTTGAAGAAGATGGAATTGTCCAGAACCTGAGAGTCACTAGAGTGGATGAGCTTCTCACCGGATAGATGGTTTTCCTGGGTCACCACGGCACTTTAGTATTAAGACGCAGAGGCGTAAGCAGAGGCGTAGCGAGAGGGGGGAGGTAGGTACATATGACGCAGACTCTAGGGGCGCCAAAATTGGTTTGAAAAAAAAAGATTTAAAGCTCATTTTAGCTGCAGTTTTGCATTATAAAAATAAAAAATATAGGGGGGGGGGGCGCCAAATTAAAAGTTTGCCCTCGGCGCCGAGAGGGGTAGCTACGCCTCTGGGTGTGAGAGCAGGTCATTCCACATCCTATCTGGTGCAGCTGCGGTGTGAGAGCGCTAGAGAGCCGGGCAGCAATTTGATGAAGAATAGGAAGAAGCTGTGAGGAATGAAACAAACTTATGTCGATGATACTGGTTATTGTTACCTTGGCTATGTCTGACTTTCCGAGGACTTCGTTAAAATGGCGGAGATGTAGAATGTGTTGCTGGCAACTTATATGGACTTAAATTACCTTGTGACTTCCTTGTGGCCATGAAGGCGAAGTTCGATTCAATCCTGGGTTGCAGAACCTATTGAATTAACCCCCATGTGCGACTAAGTACCTGAGTGGGAAGATCATTCTTGAAACTTTTGAGTGTGTGTGTGGGGGGGGGGGGGGGCATTTAAATTTCCGGAGGGGGGGGGGGGGGAGAACACTGGTGAAAGCATACAATTGTTTATAAATTACAAATATATTTTATAAATAGGCCTATCTATCTATCTATATAATTCTCTTCTGTGAGACGCTAGAAAACAAGCTGTAAGCGCGCTCCCTACCACCCCCACCCCTACATGGTCTGGTGAGCTGTGGTTCATGCTAAATGTTTACAAGCAGAGCCGGGTTTAGTGACGACTATTAGGGGCAGATAATTTAGTTTGAAACAATTTTAAACGTAGGGGGGGGGGGGGGTAACTAAGTGGAGTTTACTTTAACGGAGGGGGAAAGGAGAGGGGGGGGGGTTATCTTCCTTAACGAGCTACTTATAGTGTTTTAAAGAAATATTTTCAGTTGGTACTGTCGAATTCACAAATTATGAATTTCCGAAAAGTAGAAAATAAAACAACTAAATAGCGGCGTATGATATGCCGCGGGTCGGCTCGTATATTTTATTCCGTTCGCGTGAATGTGTGTGAAGACTGCCTATTATTTTAGTATGATCTACATCGTCACAGCTTAATTATTATTTATTAGGTCGTATCTAAGGAAGTGTTGGTCATTACCAGTGGCGTAGCGAGGTCGGGTGTCACCCGGTTCGGCACTTAATGGTGTCACCCCCCCCCCCCCCAGAGGCGTTGCAACCCTTCCCGGGGACAAACTTTCAAGTTTTCGATTTGCACCCCCCCCCCCTCAAACTTTCGAATTGCACCCTCCCCTCAAGTTTTCGATTTGCACCCCCCTCAAACTTTCGATTTGCACCCCCCCCCTTCAAGTTTTTCTCTATATATTTTGCTATTTTTTGCCTTGGTGTCACGCCCCTAAATGGTGTCACCCGGTGCGGTCCGCACCCCCGCCCCCCCCCCCCCTTCGCTACGCCCCTGCTCATTACTATATAGAGACATGCATTGCTCCTGTAAAAAAAACAACACTTCTTAAAATTCAGATAACAGCAAGTGTCCATTTACGACCTCTTGTGTGGTCAAATGTACTTTCGATAACGAGGCTAAGAGCTCGTTATAATATTGGTAACTCATTACGGAAAGGTCGTCCATAGACAATGCCACACACGTTGGTTAAGAGAGAAAGGGGGGGGTGGGGGTGGCGGGCAGAAATTGTGACGGCGCACTTTGCACAAGTAATGTTGGTAACTGGAAATTGAATTGTAGCCTCCTTTCGCGTTTTTAACATACATGATTTGTAAATTGCAATAAAATTCCTTAGTATAACCTACTGTTTTGATCGATCTATGTCCGCTACATTAATGTTTCTTTCAGACAGTGTTTCTTCCAGGGTGGTGGAGGGGGGGGGCAGGTAAAAGTATATATTTTCTATATAGATTCCATTTCGTACGTTCAGGGGGGGGGGGGGGCGTTAGAAGAGATGCCTGGGAGAAACTCTGGCTGGGCTACATAGGGCTACATACAGTGTTTCCTCCAGACTTCCCCCCCCCCCCGGGGGAGGGGTGGGGCACTTGAAATTTTCGGGGGGGGGGGGGAGCGGTAGACTTTCTTCGGGGGTCGGACACTGTTAAAAGTATATATTTTCTATATACATTTCATTTCGTTCGGGGGGGGGGGGGGGGCAGAGGACTAGCGATGGGGGGAGGGGGCAGGGGGTACATATGTCCCCGGGCGCCGACCTTAGGGGGTGCCAAAATGGGTTGTAAAAACAAATTAAAATGTCATTTTAGCTGCATTTTTGAATTATAAACAGTTTGAGGGGGGGGGGGGTGCAAATCGACTTTGCTCCCGAGGGGGGGGGGGCGCTAAATTTAAAGTTTGTCCCCGGGCGCAGGGAAGGGTCGCTACGCCTCTAGGGGGGGGGGGGCGGTAGACATTAAACGTAATCCCGATCCGTATATCTAGGCAGGGCCTAGGATATTTTTTTTAGTGTCGTAGGCTAGTGCCGCTTTATGGTTAGGCCTACAGTTCCAAGAAAAAGTTTAGATGTCATAAAACAAACATTTTACATTCTTAAACTCTTTATTTACAATGTATAAAACATTATACCATTAGGTTTTATAATGGAAATAGTGTTTCCGTCATATATGGACGACTCTCTTGCGACTTCTGTCCAGTTGGATTTAATATTGATACATGTATGTACCAAGGGATATGATTAAACAAAAAAACATTTAGTGAAGGATAGACCCCTAATTATTCATTCTAATAAACCGGTAGTGATCTCCCCTAAACTTTCTCGAATATTCTTATATAAAACAACAGGGGATGGTAACTGGGGATATAGTTATGATTTTTAATCCATTTTAAATACTTAAACTTTTAAAAATAGAATAGAATCTCATAAAAAAAACATTGCGCACCAAGCAAACGCCGAATAAAAATGCGTATAATAGTGCGCAATATTATTAGTACTTTAAAAATTTACATTAGTTTTTTGAGAAATCGGAAGTAGCGTAAATTACTACTTCCAGTCAACGGAAATTACTCAAAATGTAACAGAAGGTAGACAATTAGATGTTTTACTTGCATGTGAAATTTCATGTATCTATCTGAAATAGTACTCAAGTTATAGGCTTTTGAAAAATTCAAAGTAGAAAAAGTACCACTTCCGGTTAGCGGAAATCGCTCAAAAGTTGATACGGATCTACGATTTCGATAAAATACTTATATATGAAATTTCATCAACCTCGCTGTAACGGTACTCAAGTTATCGTGTTTACACACGGACAGACACACAGACACACACACACACAGACATACGGACAGAATTGCAAAGCCCGGTTTTTCAGACTGGATTACGCATAAAACCTCTTAGTTTTGATAAATCTGGATTGATAATTTTTGCCCGATTAAAATAAGTCCTCTAAACTTCGGATGTGATGAAGGACTGAGGTGTAATACGGTGAAAATTGTTAAAATTTCAAGTGATTTTTGTGCACGATTACAATACTTTCTCTATACTTCGTATATACGAGAAAGTAAAAATACTAAATATTGATCCTTTTACTTTTAACAGTAAAAACTGGTTTATTCAGTTTTTTGTTTCGCTACTATAAGGGCAACACTGAAATACAGCTTTTAGAGTTTCTCGCACCGAAGCATCCTTTTCCGGTGTAGATATACCGTGTAATGGATGAGGAATAAATTGGCCTCTACATATCCATATAAATCGTGGTAAAACTAGAAGAATTTAAGAATGTCGCAAGAACAGATGACTTTGAGAGGCACCCTCCAAGGCCACGGTGGATGGGTTACCCAGATTGCTACCAATCCTCAATATCCAGATACTATTTTGTCAGCATCAAGAGGTATAGTTTTAGATTTGTTTACAATTTTCTGTGAGCTGGTTTAATTCGCGTTGTACTTGATTTTATTTTGTTAACAAAGGAATATTGTTTTTAACTGTTTATAGATCTATACATAGATCTATATCTACTTACTCTTAAAATTCTGCCTTTAAGATAAGTCATATTTGGTAACTTGTCAGAATTGTTGTCAGTCCAACTGAAAAGAAAGATCAGACCTGTTCTTTCCCATTACCCAGACTTCCACCAAGCTCTAAAGTCATTGGACTCTCGATCTCTAGATCTAAAATAGATTCACCTATAACTCTGTGATAGGTTTCTTACATGCAATGCAATTTACTTTCATTTAGTAAAACTTATCTTCTTTAAATTAATTTAAACTAATTTTTTTGGCCGATGCTAGCCGGAATAAGATGAGCATGCGCAATGGAGAGAAACTACGACTTGCCATCGCGGCGATGTTTTCTATCGTACTGCGCATGCGTGTGTTTACAACTGCAGAACCCTAACACGGCTAACACCAACCCTAATTCTAACCCTAGCCATAGGTCATTGCGCATGCTCAGAGCTATCTTTTGCCGAGTAAGTGGAGACGTTGAAAAGAAAAATCTTCTTCCGAGTAGTCACTTAGTTTTTTTTTTTTGCTGGAATCTGCAGCCTGATAGGCAACATTACTTTCTGACAGTAACATTGATAGACAAGAATAATGGTAAAATACAAATGTCTATTTCAGTATTTGACCAAGATACAAACTCCTCAATATGCCAGGATAAATGTCCAGAAATTTTAATGTTAATGTCTCTAATTTTCAGATAAAAGTCTCATTCTGTGGAAACTTACAAGAGATGAAACTAACTATGGTGTTCCTTACAAATCTCTTCATGGTCATGGACACTTTGTCAGTGATGTTGTTTTGTCATCTGATGGTCAGTTTGCTCTGTCCTCTTCATGGGATAAAACTCTGCGCCTTTGGGATCTAGTCGAGTGAGTTATTCTCATTGATTTTTAGATACCAAGCATAATCAAGTTTAGCAGGTCTGATATTTGTATGACAGTTAATGCATGTCTTTGTTTTATCTGTACACTTTTTAGAGGTAAGACCACCCGCCGTTTTGTTGGACATGAGAAAGATGTTTTGAGTGTAGCATTTTCTGCTGACAACAGACAGATTGTGTCAGCTTCTCGTGATAAAAGCATTAAGCTGTGGAATACCCTTGGTGTCTGCAAGTACACTGTGCAGGTATTGCTACTTTTGTTTATTGCTCAGCTGTTAAATCAATTTAAATGTCTTGATTTTTGAAAATTAGTAACTTTTCTTTTTAAAACTCCAGGAAGACACCCACAAAGACTGGGTCTCATGTGTCAGATTCTCTCCCAATGCTTCAAACCCAATCATTGTCTCATGTGGCTGGGATAAAGTAGTTAAGGTTTGTAATTTAAAATTCATTTTATTATAGTGCTTTTTGTTGTTGCCTAATGATTATGAGATTGACATAAAAAATTTGATGAAAGTTGTTCTGCAATTATGAAGGCACAATTATGAGGTTCATATTTTTTTTTTGAGATAGGTAATTATCTGGTTTCTATATTAGCTTATAATTTATACTGATGCTGAAAATGTTTTTGAATGGTCTGATATTTTTTTGTATCGTTTTCTATTTTATGGAAATGCACTATTTAAATGTATATTTTTAACTTGGTTTTTCAATACTTTCTGTAAAATTATTTTAGAATGCTCAATCATGATGTCCATTTTGAGTAATAGTGCTTATGCCAGATACTTTATTAACATTATGTAATTAGCTACAACAATTTATCAATGATATCCAAAAAAATGATTATGTAATTTCTTTGATCTAAATATTAGGTTTACTCAAAATTGTTTTAGACCAACCCATCCTTCCCACACCTTTCTTGCTTTTATACATTCTTCTTTGCCCCCCCTCAATAGATAAATATTCCCCATTTATTTTTGTGATTAAAGCTAAGATCTATTTATATATCTTGTTTTTTAGGTGTGGAACTTGACTAACTGCAAGCTGAAGACCAACCACTATGGTCACACTCAGTTCTTGAACTGTGTGACTGTGTCTCCTGATGGCTCTCTCTGTGCTTCTGGTGGCAAGGTTAGTACTGGTCATTTTATTTTTTTCATGTTTAGCCTAATGATTACACTTGTGACTTACTTCAAGATGATGATATAAGTGTTCTGCAATTATGAAGGCTCTGTTGTATTATCATCTTATATTTAAAGATCTAGCTAAGCAGTGTAGTAACCCATACTTTTTTTCAAGGATGGCCAAGCTATGTTGTGGGATTTGAATGAGGGCAAACATCTGTACACTTTGGATGGTGGTGATTGTATCAATGCTATGTGCTTTTCACCTAATCGTTATTGGCTATGTGCTGCTACTGGGCCAAGTATCAAGATTTGGGTATGAATTTTTTAATTTAAAACATTTTTCACCATGCATCTTTCTGCGGTGTCCTTTTATAGAGGTATGCTTTCATAAAGGTGCTAAAATGATTGGAGATAATTATGTTGTTTGTTAATATAAAACAACAAAAGAAATTAACATTTCCAAACATTTTAAGCTTATTATAATTCAAGATGTCATTCTAAGAATTTTATGTGCATTTTATTTACTAAAATACTGCTTGCTAGTATTCTCTGTTGAAATGACTTCAGTTTCGATGTGCTAACAAATGTATTTTTTTCTCAAGGATCTGGAAGGCAAAGTGATTGTTGATGAGCTGAAGCCAGATGTTATGGCAGCAGGTGCTGGTCGTGAACCTCCTCAGTGTCTGTCTCTGGCCTGGTCATCTGATGGACAAACTCTGTTTGCTGGATACAGTGACAAACTAATTAGAGTATGGCAAGTGTCCATGGCTGCTAGATAAATGCAGTTTCCAGAATTGGTTTATCGATTTAACAATAAAGATTATTGTAAGCTTTAAGTTCGTTGCTGACTTTTGGCTGGTGTGTGAGTGGTATTCTTAACATTCTCTTGATGAAGGCCTTTCAACTACACTGTTCTCCAGGCTTTTCACAATTTTCATTTTAAGCATTAGATGAATTGTCTGTATTTGAATTCTGTGGTTAAGAAAAAGTGAGCGCCCTTAGAAACATGAGTTTGTCAGAGTTGGCAGCCTGTTTCCGTGACTGAAGTATTTCAGGATCAATATTATTTTAGACTGCAGTTATTAAAGAGAACGGTTGGTCTGCAAAGATATTAACAGAAGCATAGAAAGGTTTTATAGACTGATTCTGAATGAAGACTTGCAATAAAATTAAGTAGAATGTCCTTGGAACAATTATGTAGTTCCAGGCAGGACAATCAGCTGGTAGTGTCTACTTTAATAAATGGTGGTTTGCAGATTTATTTCTGGGGTTACACAATTCTTAACCCTATAATTAGTGTAGTAAATAATTTCGATTGGTAATGGCTTTATGTGCACATGGTTTAGAACCCAGTTACTTTAAGCATGGCTTGAAAAAGTGACTCCTAATACTGCCAATTGAAACAAGCCAGATAGGAGTCATGCTAATTCAAAATTCAAGTCGGTGATTCTTCAGGCCAATGCCCATATGAGGTAATCCCAGCAAAATAATAACGTAAACAAACTTCCACTGTAGATCATTTTGTGCTATAATTATTACTGCGCAGAGCTCATTGTTTTTATCTTGAAATGTTAGAATTGATGCATTCAAAAGGAGCTATGTTCATAGACGTCATTTACAATTCTAACAATTAAGATCAGTTTAATTGAACACAATTTCTAATAGTTCTGGCAGCACATAAATGATATGAAAGTAGTTGCAGCTTTTTACTTTGCATTTAGCCTTATTGCCAACCCTTTCCATGACGGATCAAAGGTAATTATTAACTAGGAAAGTTTTCCCTGATGTGTAGATGTGTAATATCTTGCCAATGAAATCTGCTGTGGTCTGCACAATCTGACTTCACACTTAAATGAAGTAATAAAAATAGGTAGATGTAACATGTTGTTTTATCTAGGTATACCTAAATAATTATTTTCTAGATGAGAGCAAAAACATGTTGGCTTTATTCATTAAAAACATCACAAAAGAAGTTGGATAGTAAGCCTGTAAAACAGTGACCACCCCAACATAATCATACATAGTAATTTTCTATTCATTATCACATATATCTACTTCAACAACTTGTTAAAAATTTATTGTACCCTTACTTTGATTCTTACTTTATTAATATTAATCTAAATTTTAAAATTAGAAATTACATACACTATTATTAATATACCCTTTTCACCTGTTTATTGCCAAATAAGACATTTCACAAGGCAAGAACATTGGCTAAGCATATAGCTTAAAATATGAGTTACATTAATAAAAATAATTCAGTATTTAAATAAGTATTTTATAAGGCCTTACATAAAAAAGGATGAAGCAGTTAAAGTTGGTAGTGCTTATATTGGCAAACGATAGAGAAATTTGCAATGTGCTTAGATCCTCTCACATCCATTTTAGAGGGGTCTAAGGAAGTTGCTTATTTCCTCTAAAGTTGACAAATATAAGCACTTCCATAAAAGTGAAAACGTTGATGCTAACAATAGCGGTAGGGATATGTATTTATATTGAACTAAAATAGCTCACCAGTCTACAAAAGCTAAGAAAGTACATTATAATGAGAAATAGTAATACCTATATCACATGTAAATACCTTTTTAAAAAAGTCCAAGATGAACATCATCTAGTAATACATTTTTTGTGGGTAAAAATACAATAATACTATTTAAAATGAATGGTTAAAAACTGGCTACAAGCCTTTTGTATTGAAATGAATGACTGCAAATTTAGTAATTCACAATTGTGTAAAAATTAATCATCCCACTCCCCTCATTATATCAACAAAACATAAAAATATGAGCAAATTTTTTTTTAGTGGTACTAATTATATTACTATTGCTTACTTTATAAATTATGTGTTTTCATTAAAATAAACAAAACTGGAATTTTGTTTTCATTTTTCCCCAACTGAGACGTTATACTGTCAATCCATTTTGCAAGAGACTTTTAATTAATTTTTGATCGTAGTTTGTTTATTTATTTAAAAAGGGAGAATTTATTGTAAAATTGATCTCCTTTAACTGGCCATCATTTAAAGTTAATATTTTTAATGAAAATTAATTTTTATTCTGGCTACCAGAAATTAAAATTATGGTCACACTAAAATTAAACAAAATGTATTTATTTAAAAAAAGGAGAATTTATTGTAAAAATTATCTCCTTAAACTGGCCGTTACTTAAAGTTAATATTTTTAATGAAAATTAATTATTTTCTATCTACCAGAAATTAAAAACATAGTTGCACTAAAATTAAACCACATTGTATTATTTAAAAAGGGAGAATTTATTGTAAAATTTATCTCCTTTGACTAGCCATTATTTAAAGTTAATATTTTTAATGGAAATTAATTTTTTTCTGTCTACCAGAAATTAAAAACATAGTTGCACTAAAATTAAACCACAATGTATTATTTAAAAAGGGAGAATTTATTGTAAAATTTATCTCCTTTGACTAGCCATTATTTAAAGTTAATATTTTTAATGGAAATTAATTTTTTTCTGTCTACCAGAAATTAAAAACATAGTTGCACTAAAATTAAACCACAATGTATTATTTAAAAAGGGAGAATTTATTGTAAAAATTATCTCCTTTGACTAGCCATATAATTAAAGTGAATATTTTTAATGGAAATTAATTTTTTTTCTGGCTACCAGAAATTAAAAACATAGTTGCACTAAAATTAAACCACAATGTATTAATTAAAAAGGGAGAATTTATTGTAAAAATTATCTCCTTTGACTAGCCATATAATTAAAGTGAATAATTTTAATGGAAATTAATTTTTTTTCTGGCTACCAGAAATTAAAAACATAGTTGCACTAAAATTAAACCTTTATGTAATGATTCAAAAAGGGAGAATTTATTGTAAAAATTATGTCCTTTGACTAGCCATTATTTAAAGTTAATATTTTTAATGGAAATTAATTTTTTTTTCTGTCTACCAGAAATTAAAAACATAGTTGCACTAAAATTAAACCACAATGTATTATTTAAAAAGGGAGAATTTATTGTAAAAATTATCTCCTTTGACTAGCCATATATTTAAAGTTAATATTTTTAATGGAAATTAATTTTTTTTTCTGTCTACCAGAAATTAAAAACATAGTTGCACTAAAATTAAACCTTAATGTAATGATTCAAAAAGGGAGAATTTATTGTAAAAATTATCTCCTTTGACTAGCCATTATTTAAAGTTAATGTTTTTAATGGAAATTAATTTTTTTTTCTGTCTACCAGAAATTAAAAACATAGTTGCACTAAAATTAAACCACAATGTATTATTTAAAAAGGGAGAATTTATTGTAAAAATTATCTCCTTTGACTAGCCATATATTTAAAGTTAATATTTTTAATGGAAATTAATTTTTTTTTCTGTCTACCAGAAATTAAAAACATAGGTGCACTAAAATTAAACCACAATGTATTATTTAAAAAGGGAGAATTTATTGTAAAAATTATCTCCTTTGACTAGCCATATAATTAAAGTGAATATTTTTAATGAAAATTAATTTTTTTCTGTCTACCAGAAATTAAAAACATAGTTGCACTAAAATTAAACCATAATGTATTGATTCAAAAAGAAATAATTTATTGTAAAAATTATCTCATTTGACTAGCCATTATTTAAAGATAATATTTTTAATGGAAATTAATTTTTTTTCTGGCCACCAGAAATTAAAAACATAGTCCACTAATATTAAACCAAAATGCTTCTCATCTAAAATAATATTGTTGACACAATTTACATTTCTTGTATTTGTTCAAGGTAGTCTTGGTATAAATTTAATACAAAAAATATGATACCGAAAGATATAAACTTAAGTATGTTTAGATTAACTGTTTGTCAACTGTATCCTTAACTGTATGGAGGAGGTTTCTGGAAATGAAAAATTTAAATACATAGAATGTTTTGATGAAAAGTTAATAATCCTTTATTAGCTAACACCATTTTAAACAAGGCAAAATTTTGATATAAACAAAGTTCAAAATACTTTAAAACATTAGGCCTAAATAACAGGCAAATTGAACCTCAATAACTTGCAAATTTAAGTCAAACATGACTATTAAACCATTACATCTGTACACAGCAGTTTGTCACAAATTATTTGCTTAGCCCCCAGCCCCCCTTTCTAAAAAAAAACTTGCATTTTCCACAGAACAGTGTATCGGCTTGCCATAATAATGTATAAGTATTAAGTATAATGTTCGTACTCCAAAAGATTCAATATTATTTTCAAATACAAGACAAGGCATGGAGCAATAGCCCTGACGTACACAGATTTGATTTTTACAAATGAAAATGATCTGTATAGTTGTCTACTGGCAAGACAAGCGTGTATAACTTGTTGTAGGTTTGTATGTAGTGTATGTGTGTAGTTTGTATACAAAAGCATGTTAAAATAAAAGTTTGATATTTTGCTGATGTCAGAACTGACCTGTGGGGCAGCATAGGCTGGGGGTGGTGCTGCATAACCTGAAGGTGGTGCTGCATTACCAAGGTGCGGATAGCTAGGAGGTGGGGGTGCATTGGGTAGGGCTCCTTGGTAGTTCTGGGTGGTTGCTGAGGTGTGGACAACAGTGCCATAAGAGGGGTATTCAGAATTGGACATCACAACATAGCGATACTGCATTCTGCGTCGGCGCCAGCAGGCCATTCCAATAGCCAGAGCAATAAAAAATATAATCACCCAAATGATCCAGAACCCTGAAATATAAAACAATTATTAGGCATGGTGAAGGGGTTCATATTGATAGGGTGGGTGTTTGGCTCTGCATGAACATGGTGAATTTAGCATTGCTTTGTGGATCATACAAGCAAAACTTTGTCCAGAATTTGTTTGATCGTAATTTGTGTATGTATTAAAACATGAGAATCTAATATAAAAATGATCTTCAATTGATCATTATTTTAAGTTAATTCTATGCTTACAAATAATATAAATCCTAAAAACAAAACTTTATTTCTGGTAAAGAATATACAGATTTAAAACATAACAGCTTGAGGATAATTAAATCATGCTATCAATTTTTAACAAAAAAAAAAATAATGGCCTTTGTGATTGGCCAATAACAAAAAAGTGGAAAAAAGACCACGAGCCCAATGTGGCATCACTATTACTACTATAATGTATACTATAATTTATAGTGTAGTGTTGGACTACAGAGATCATATTCTAAATTTCCCCTCAAATTAAAAATAGTTTAAAATAATTAACTAAAAAAATATTTTAGCAACAAAACCATTGTGTCAGTTAATAGCATTGCAATGTACACAGACAAAAACATGTAGGATATATAGTTGACTTATTAGTATAATGTAATTAGTTTTAAGATAATTATTGTTTGTGGAGGTGCATGTTAAGGTAGGGGTGAAAATATTTGTTGATGTATGGTCTGTAACACTTGAATATTTTATGTTGTCTATAAAGAAATCTACAGGCATATATAATATGCAGTAGAGTTATTTTCCATGTAAAAATTTACTTACACCACATGTTAACAACTTCAAAGCTGTAACAGCATCCTCTAGCACCAGTGTCTAAAGTGCAGCAGTATGCGTCGTCACCTGAGAACAAAAACCAGTGACTGTTACTGTCTGATTCCTAATGATGCAAATGTCTTTTATCATCAGGGTGCTTCTCACTTCCCTTAAGGTTGTGAAACAGCTTTAATTAAATTTATATGCACCCTATAACTTCATAAATTTAAGAAGCTATGTTTTGATCTATCTAACTTTATTGTTAATAAATATTTATATACTTGGTGTTTGGACCATTATTTAATAAGTAAAATTTTAAACTAACAATAGTTGCCAAGGTTTCTTTTTAAAAAAATCTATGGCTCAGTTTTGTAAAATATGTTTTTATTTGGTTACATTTTAAATGGTTAGGCCTACTTTGTTAAATCAATTTAAAATTGCAACTCAGTGTAAACTTAATCTTATATCACTTAACACACCTTATAAAAAACCAAACTGTCACAGAACATCACAAACTGTTTCCCACATATTCAACAAGAAACACATTTTTAATGTTGTATTATTATTGACTTGTAGCTCTAAGTTAACAAGAGAAATATCACCCACATACACCATTCTTCAATATCCTTACAACAGCCGTGGTCATATTGTAATTAAATGACCCCTAAGAATGTATTAAAAACTTACCATAGCATGTGAAAAATCCACATTGTATGTAAGCATCCTGCAAAACACAATGAGTGCAAAATCATACATTGAAAAAGAAACATTTTAAGCTAAAATTACTGATTAAAGTAAATTAATAATATTTGCTATTAAAGTTTGCTTACAAGTTTTTTTTAGAACTAAATAAAAACAAATGTAGTTGTAAACATATGGGATATATTGAGACAATATAACTCAGATCATTAACTGAAAATTACACTGGAAGGTTGTTTGATTAAAGCAGAAGTTACCAACACAACAGTTTGTGCTTGTTAGTGAGGGGGCAGCAGTAATAGGGCAGGGAAAGAAGGTAGAATAGTCTAGGGTGTTGACTAAGATTTTAAACTTCATTATTGTTCAAGATAACTTAAACAGTTAAAAACTACATTTATTTACCATTTACCTGTCATTTGATACCAGTTTCAATTATCAAAATTAATGGCTAGCCTAATAAATGATTTGTTAAAAAACGCGTTTGTTTTTAAATGGCTACAATGATATGACTGATACTCAGTGATACAGTGGGTTAGTTTTGAAGGAGTGTTGTTGAGACGCGATAGACCTGTTCACTGACATTCAGCAGAATTGTGTCTTCTTCCCATTAAAATTAAATACACATCAGACAAAATGGGCGGGCTTAGTTAGCTGTTGTCTTGATCCAGTTATTTTTGAAGGTTTTTTTTTTTACTCTGCATGATTTTTAAAAAAAATTAATGAAATTAGTTTAGTGGAACGTAATATTTAATTTTCTATATTTTAGAGCATTTTGAGTAAAATCACAACAAAATTAAATACAGCAATTCAGGTTTTGCTTACTTTTATTATATTCTGCTCAATATTCTCAGCAATTAGACAAAAAATTGTACAAATGACAAGTTTGCATCAAGCAATACTCGCCCATTGTTAAAACTAGATCAGTATCGTTGAATAATACGCAAAAATAACTATTTAAAGTATATTAATATATTTCTGAAATTACCATGAAACATTGTTAAAAAATGGAATCATAGCACACAGTATCGTCACTTTCTGCAGCCATCATTACCATAACGACGGTAAAAGAAAGTAGGTCATGCGACAGGCTAGAATAGTCTATATACAAATAATGGACAGAAGTGTGTGTGTGTGGGTGGGGGGGGGGGTGTATAAACTCTGAGTATGTCCTGAGTGCTGAGTATCAGCACTAAAAATTCATAAGTATTAAGTAGAGAGAAAACAACCTTGGCTTTAACTTACCACACATGATGATAGGCATATTACTGCCACAATTGTATAGCTCAGCAGGGATGTAAATTCCATGATTTCTAGTAGATTCTTCTCTATGAATTTCTTCCTAGTGGGGAAAAATTAATTTCATTTAGATCTAACTTGAGTGTTACCTCACAGGTATTATTATAAAAAAATAGACCAAAAGTGGTAATTAAATAATTATGCATTTTTTTGTAGCCCTAACATTGTAACAACATTCAACATAGTCTTATATAATCAGAGTGGCATTCATTATTAATAGTTTAATATAGACAGATTAAAACCTAATTTATTAATTAATTAACAATGACCTATATACTATATATAGTATATACTATATAGATAGTTTAGTTAGAAAGGCTATCCATTAAGATTAAAGTATGATTAAATTTAAAGTTCCCTGAAAACTATTAACTATAAATATTATATTATATAGGCCTAGATCTAGATCTAGTAATAGGCCTAAGTAATATATAATAATAATATTAATATACAGTTACTTATAAATAATAGGGTCTACTTAGTACTTATTAGAATATTAGAGTAGTACTCTAAACTCTAAGTCTAGATCTACTGATCTAGTTATTTATTATTTAATAATATTTAATTTATTTATTTAGTTAGCCTAATAATTAAAATTAATATTCCATAGGCCCCTAAAATAAAAATATCAACTTTGAACATAGACTGCAAAACATTAACACGGAAGATCTTAGAAATGTGACGAATAACTTCAATAGATTACAATTACAAACCTGTTGAATGTAAAAAACAACAACAACAACAAATTGATGTAGATCTACTTCAGTCTTCAGTGGTACACTAAATCAGCCCTACTAGGAAAAGTAATGTCACATGACACACAGCTATTGTTGCTAATGTACTATAAATAAATTTGCGGGTATTTTTGCAGAGCAGGGGTGTCGCATAAACATTTTGTTGTCAAATATAAATAGAGAAATACGTACCCAGTTTTTATTTTGAAAATTCACAGTTTAATTATCAACACTAAACTTTTTAATTGTAATTTCAATTTTATTTCGTTGTTTGTATAATTGATTAATTTTTACATATCTGTTGAGGCCAATATCACGAAAATAAATAAAAAATAATGCATATCTGAAAAAAAAAATTCATAAAAAACGTTTTAATAACAAGCTTTTATGTAATGATGCACTAAAAAGTAGAAAATAAATTATAGACTACTATTTAAATAACTATAAAGAAAAGCGTGGGTCACTTTAGTATCTATTGGATACCTTTACTAATGTTAAGGAAGACACCCACGCTTTTCTTTATAGTTATTTAAATAGTAGTCTATAATTTATTTTCTACTTTTTAGTGCATCATTACATAAAAGCTTGTTATTAAAACGTTTTTTTATGAATTTTTTTTCCAGTACTTTACATGTTTTATTTACAATAGAGTTACATGACTAAAAACCATTGCGCGCCTACTGAACATCACGTTCAGTAGGCGCGCAATGGTTTTTGAACGCAGCCATTACGTGATGGCGCAGCTATTGAAGGTGATGACGCGTGTGGTGTGGTTGGCTAGATATGCCTACTAATTCGGCCTAAATTTTAATTAATTCATTAAAAATCAATTAGGCATCCAATTAAGTCAAATTTAGTTTCAGATTGCATTGTCTTCATGTCTTGACCCACGTGCCAAATGTGAATCGTATCGGTCAAGTAGAAGTTTCCGAATTTTCACTCCTGCGTTTCCGTCAAGACTGACGACAGAGGAAGTGAGTTAAATAAAAGCTTGTAAAAAAAATTCATAAAAAACGTTTTAATAACAAGCTTTTATGTAATGATGCACTAAAAAGTAGAAAATAAATTATAGACTACTATTTAAATAACTATAAAGAAAAGCCTGGGTCACATTAGTATCTATTGGATACATTTACTAATGTTAAGGAAGACACCCACGCTTTTCTTTATAGTTATTTAAATAGTAGTCTATAATTTATTTTCTACTTTTTAGTGCATCATTACATAAAAGCTTGTTATTAAAACGTTTTTTATGAATTTTTTTTTCAGTACTTTACATGTTTTATTTACAATAGAGTTACATGACTAAAAACCATTGCGCGCCTACTAAACATCACGTTCAGTAGGCGCGCAATGGTTTTTGAACGCAGCCATTACGTGATGGCGCAGCTATTGAAGGTGATGACGCGTGTGGTGTGGTTGGCTAGACATGCCTACTAATTCGGTCCAAATTTTTATTAATTCATAAAAAATTAATGAGGCTTCCAATTAAGTCAAATTTAGTTTCAGATTGCATTGTCTTCATGTCTTGACCCACGTGTCAAATGTGAATCGTATCGGTCAAGTAGAAGTTTCCGAATTTTCACTCCTGCGTTTCTATCTAGACTGACGACAGACAGACTGGCGACGACAGAGGAAGTGAGTTAAATAAAAGCTTGTAAAAAAAATTCATAAAAAACGTTTTAATAACAAGCTTTTATGTAATGATGCACTAAAAAGTAGAAAATAAATTATAGACTACTATTTAAATAACTATAAAGAAAAGCGTGGGGCACTTTAGTACTTTAGTACCTATTTTATATCTTTACTAATATTTGAGAAGAGACCCACGCTTTTCTTTATAGTTATTTAAATAGTAGTCTATAATTTATTTTCTACTTTTTAGTGCATCATTACATAAAAGCTTGTTATTAAAACGTTTTTTATGAATTTTTTTTCAGTACTTTACATGTTTTATCTACAATAGAGTTACATGACTAAAAACCATTGCGCGCCTACTGAATATCACGTTCAGTAGGCGCGCAATGGTTTTTGAACGCAGCCATTACGTGGTCGTGATGGCGCAGCTATTGATGACGCGTGTGGTGTGGTTGGCTAGACATGCCTACTAATTCGGTCCAAATTTTAATTAATTCATAAAAAATTAATTAGGCATCCAATTAAGTCAAATTTAGTTTCAGATTGCATTGTCTTCATGTCTTGACCCACGTGCCAACTGTGAATCGTATCGGTCAAGTAGAACTGTCCGAATTTTCACTCCTGCGTTTCCGTCAAGACAGACAGACAGACTGACGAGGAAGTGAGTTAAATAAAAGCTTGTAAAAATGAGCATAAACGCATTCAGTAAAAAAATAAATCAATAAAATCAAGAAATAAGATACTCTTTGTGCACATATTAAGCATATGTAAAGAGCCAGGAAGGTGGTTTATTATAGATAGATATATATGTTTGATTTCCTAAATTTTACTTTCGCTCATTTTAAGGTCTTTAGAATGTCGAGAATAATTGAGCGATTCCTTCTTGAAATTAAACCCAATGATTCCTAGAAATATTTCATACCATGAGGTGTAGCCTAATTGTGTAGTGGTCTATGGAAAAGTGACATACCGTTTTCTGATGAGGAAGGGTGGGTGGGTGGGGGTGTCAAATTACTTTGCGTTAAGCGATGTGTGCACAATCCTAGGCCAATTTATGAGCAGCGTTTTTTGTGTGGTAGACACTGTTACTTTCAGGTATCCCGACGTGGGGGAGTGGGTCACTGTCTCCCCATAAGAACACACCCCTCGATATAAAAACATATTGATTTTTTAAATAGAGAATATGTGTCGGGCCTATATATTCACCATCTAATAATTGTCAGTCATTGGAAAATTTTCAAAGGCCCGGACCCGGAGCAAAATGTTTGAAAGATAACCAGGTCTTAGTTTAAAAAACGAAGGAACCAATATATATATATATATATATATATATATATATATATATATATATATATATATATATATATATACGCAGGGGCGGATTAAGCTTCCGCTGGGCCCCTGGCTGAAACTTTTTCCGGGGCCCCCCCAACTATATACTATATACTATATATATATATATATATATATATATATATATATATATATATATATATATATATATATATATAGTTTATATAATGACATATCACAAAACAGATGCCTTCCCAGAAATAATGGTCGAATGGAATAAAGTAAAGGTTAACTGAAGCCATGGCATAGGGCATAGACAAAAATGCTACATTTAATGTAGTGTTAAACTACATTGAGACATAAGAGTAAGAGCATTTAAAGTAACAATTATTTATTTACTAATGCAAAATAAATTATGAATACATACATTTACTTCATTTCTTTTTACTCAGAACTAAAGACCAAGTAACTTTTATAGGGAACATTTTCGAGTTTTCCTGATAGCAAACTCTTCTAATAGTTCTGTATAATTCAGTGAGCTTACAATGTCATTTTCTATGCTCATAAGTGAGAGCATACTAAGTCTCTGCTGTCCCATAGTGCTTCTAAGATCGCTTTTAATCTTTTTCATTTGGGGAAAATGAGCGCTCTCCGCTGCAGTTAGACGCCATCATACACAAATAAATTCAAAGAGCAATGTGCATATTTGGAAAGCTCTAAATGCTCTTGAATCTATTAATAATAAATTATTTTGAATATATACACTTAAAAGTTTTAGCTGAGTACCCCAAAATATGGAAGAAGATTATGAATTCACTAGGCATGCTGCTCAGCTTCGCTTAGGCTTTCGAAAACACTGAGAATTTGAATGCTTAATTAATTCGCCCATATAAGGCGCCAGTCAGTCGAGGTCAGTTTTGACCCCCTCATCGTAGACTTTTCGGCCAACCGGCCCCCGTGTTCTGCCACCCCAAGGCAAGATCCTGCCAAATTTGAAGCGCCTGCGGCGCCGGGAAGTGCCCTGTCGGGCACCTGACAACTTACCTTTATAGATCATCTAGATCTAGATATCTCTAAATCTATATGATCTAGAATCTCTAGATCTAGATGATCTAGAATATCTAGATCTAGATCAATATCTAGATCTAGAATCTCTAGATCTAGAATCCAAATAGATAAAATAATTTTTTTAAGTTTAGGCCGAGAAAATCGTATTGTATACATTTCATAGCGTACATAGCTCTAAATCATATTTGAATGAAATAGTTCATTTCTTTTTATTAAATCCGGTTGCATAAATAATACTGTTTCTCTACATTCGAATACACCTTTATTTTTAATTTACTTCTTTAAATAAAATTGTGGTTATACATTTAAAACATTTAAAACATCTAACGTATTATTTTCAACAAACGTCCGTATATAGGTATCCATATATCGCTCCTGATTCTGACGTGATGTCCGGCGAAAATATTTTGCGGACAGACAGAGAGAGAGAGAGCGCACATTTGCCTTTTATATATTAGGATTATTTATTGGGCATAAAATATAATATTTTATGATCGGTGGAAAACCTACGAGGGGGTTAATTTTTCAAGATTTTCCCACCATTTGTTTAGTGGAAATGCATATGCGGATGTATTTTAATAAAGCTATAAATAAATAACTGTTATCTAACGAGTATTAAAAAAGTTTTTTTTTACCGGAGCCTCCCCCCTTATAACATTTTTTACTTATCAAGGCGAAAACATTGACTACGGCTAAATTACAACGAATTCACAACTCAAAAAATGTTTTAATGGGTGAAACTTCGGGGCAGGGAGACAGTTGGGGGACATGTCGGGTGTGTGTGTGTGGAGGGGGGGGGGTAGATGCCATGCCCTGCAATAGAGTCTCATCCAGTTTTGTATTACCCCGCGGGATAGCGGTAACGCTTTTATTTATAGACTTCTTCTCTCTTGGCCTGTTTTGGCAATTCCTATAGTGCGATTAATACGGGTGAGAGTGTGCCTTGAACTAGAGATGTTTGCATTTTTTTTTGTCTCTAAGCCACTCGGTCAAAATGTCAATACTTAAAAAAAAAAACACTTCTACATCGGTACGTGTCTAACCATCCACTTTGCTATGCCAGACCCTCCCTACAACTGGGACATTTTTTCCCCAAATTTAACACCCATGTAATACATACTCTCGAAACAAATTGTCTACCGTCAAGTTTACACCGTCCTTATTAGTCTCTACCAGTCTAGTTTTATTTTTATCTATATACGCTATGGCAATACGCAAACAATCCCTCATACAAATACCCCCACCCCCACCCTCCCTCAGCCTCGACACTATGTGCTTTTAATTGGTTTTCAAAACATTTTCTATCAGTAACGATGTCAGGTAGAGGGACTGCTGTTTAAAACAATAAGGCAAAATTAAGCATTAAAGATCAGAGAGTATCTGATGGATCTTGCTTGTCTCGGCACATTCACTGATAAAGCTATTATTTAAGTGATGCTTGCTAATACTTGGTGACATTTTAAAACTCATACTTCTGACATTAAAAAAATGATTTAACTAAGCTATTTAAAAAAAGCAATGATAAAGTAATATTTGCTATAGTTGAGAAATCAAAATTTGGGGGCCCCTAAAATTCGGGGGCCCCTGGCTGCAGCCCTTTCAGCACCCCCCTTAATCCGCCACTGTATATACGAGGGTTGGGGAAAGGGGGATCTGACTTTTTGTGACGACTATGATGCCATTTACCCAAACATTTGACATAATGTATGGTGAGGACCGCAGCAAGAGCACCGCCGTGAACTCAGCACCAGGCTCGGTCACTGATGGACAGAGTGGTAGAGAGATCCTAAGGTAACATCTGAAATTCGAGGCTTTCAGGCTCATTTGTAAGGTGCGGTTATTGCTGATCTTTTCTCGAAGCCTCTCTCAAGAGGTATTATTAGTCTTCTGACCAAGGTAGAGACCGTGGCAAACCTGGTTTATATATGTTCACCTAAGCGAAAACTACAACGAATTTATTCTCGCTCGCAGCCAGATGCTGGGTTTCTGAACAACGGATGTTTGTCTTCTTTTTATTTTTCGCGAACTACTTTTTGCGATGGATTTAGCTGTACTTTTTTCTTCGTCGAAGAAAAAAAAAATCCCTATAATCCCTGAGAAAAAAAGTGTTTGACGTAGCAAATGGTGATGTGGTTTGTGTGTGTTCTTGTGTGTGTGTGTGTGTGTGTGTGTGTAAGTATCTGATAAGGGTGAGGGTATTCCTAGAAAATACTTAGTATAAGAATAGCTATAAGGAAATATATTACAACATCTTGAGAGTTTGTTAAAATGTTGTATTTAGTTGTATAATACTCGCATGATCCGCAATGTATCTTTTTACTCAAACCCTTTAAAACAGTGAAAATTTGGTGGACTGTTTGGCTGTTATGGGGCGGTATCCACACAAGACAAACAACGTCAACGAAGCTGCAGGATTTTTGTTCCTAGGAAATCGATAACAATCGGAAAAAGATTGAGTATAGTCAAAGAAACCCGATGTTGTATATTATATCTTTATTGATAGCGCTTGACCGAGCTAAATTCACAAATGTTAAACTCAAAACAAAATCCTGCGAGTTGAAAAGCAAAGGGGTCGCAAGGGGGAGAAGGGGACGGGGGTTGCAGACTACACCGGGTGAAACCAAAGCAAAAAACTGCGAAATTTACAGTAGAAGCAAAATGTCTTTTGCCTGTTCAAGAAATGATTAATTAAAGATAAATAGTCATTGACGATCAGACAACGGGTGGATGGGGGGGGGGGGGGGGGGTGACACTTTCAATGCTACACCCAGCTGTGTTAATAACCGACTATAGATGAACATAGTTACTACTAAATGGGCACAATTATAAGCTATCACGGGGGGGGGGGGGAATGGGATGACATCATGAGGTACCGCAGTGGGTGAACAACTGACATAGCGACCCCACTGGTTGAAAGGCTTGGTTCATCGTTGGAAAGGCCCTGTTTCAGAAACTAAAAACCGGATGTTATTTCCGATCTCACGAGGTTACTATCAGAATCTCTACCCTTAAGATTTAAAATACTTTGATATCTTTCCACAACAATTAATCTGGCAACCGTCGCAATTAGCCATCCGAGTCACAAGTGTAGCTATACGGATGCACTTTTTTAAAGATCCTGTTTGTTTTTCCCACAATTAGAAAATCGGGAAAACAATCCATCGGTTACAAGCAGGGGGCCGCCCACTTAGGGAGGATATAGATGACTTAGTATATAATTTCAACATTACAACTAATTATTACTTAACAGACCACGCTATTAGGCGTTTCCAACATTTGATATTACGAAGTTATCGATAAAGGTTTGTGCTTATTTACCCCATGTCACATTTAGCCTGACGATCCATTACCCATAGGTGTAGCTAGGGGGTGAGCAAGGGGTCAACCATTTATGACGTCCACATTTTTTTTGGATTTTTGGACCCCCCCCCCCGTCCACAAAAATCCAGTTTTTTCGGACCCCCCCCCCGCGCGTGGACGTCATAAATGGATAACCCCGGTTGGGGCGGCCTCGGAGATCGACCATTAGTGGTGGTCGGTATTGGGGGGGGGGGGGGAGGGAGGGGTTCCGACCATCAGAGGCGTAGCGACCCTTCCCCGGCGCCCGGGGACAAACGTTTCGATTTTCACCCCCCCCCTCAAGATTTCGATTTGCACCCCCCCCTCAAACTTTCGATTTGCACCCCCCCCTCGAGATTTTCAATTTGCACCCCCCCCCTCAAACTTTCGATTTGCACCCCCTTCAAACCTTTCAATTTATTTTTCCAACCCATTTTGGCGCCCCCTAAGGTCGGCGCCCGGGGGCATATGTCCCCCCGCCTCCCCCCCCCCCCCCCTCGCTACGCTACTGCCGACCATTGATTATCATTATAATTCCTGTGACCCTTTGTGGAGCAGAGGCACGCAAACCACACCTCTTCATCGTACTCGGCTTAGTGCGATTTCTCCAAGTTGGATCCACGACATTCCGTCTGCTTCTGCTTCACTGAAAACTGACCTTTTCCACATTGTGTTGCCTAAAACTTTCCCTCTTTCCTTGGGAAGACCCATCTACAGGCATGTCTGGTGATGTTGTTAGCAAGTTAATGCAAGGTGTGGTTCAAATCCATCTCCAGCCAGGCGCGAGAAGGGCTTTGAGAGTTTGCTCCAGACGCCGCGATGGGTCGCTACGCCTTTGTCATTTATGACAGAATAGACTATGTGATTAACAAATGTCAGCCTCACTCATGAACTATGTTTTGACTTATTCATTAATTATTAAACACAATGACTTCAACGCTACCCAGTTCCCTGGGGTAATCCATAAATGACGTCACGCCTTTTTTTGACGCTTTTTACCCCCCCCCCCCTCTCCCCTCCGTCATACGTCGTCACAAAAAGCCAGACCCCCCCTAAAATGACGTCACACCTCAACCTACACCCCCCCCCTCAAAATTGCATTTGAATTTTTTTAAAACATCGATATTTTTCTAAAATCTTGTCTAAACTATTAC
Organism: Physella acuta; assembly: GCF_028476545.2. NCBI lineage: Eukaryota > Metazoa > Mollusca > Gastropoda > Physidae > Physella > Physella acuta. The sequence continues at coordinate 956,349 of NW_026731528.1, read as the reverse complement.
AATTTATTAAAACAGTTATCTAAAACGCGAAATAACGTCTAAAACACTCGTTTTCTAACATTGCTTTTTTTTTTATAATGCAAAAGTGTGACGTCGCAACATCTGACCCCCCCCCCTCCCCCCTCATCACACATCGTCACAAAATTACGGACCCCCTCCCCCCCTACGAGTGTGACGTCATTTATGGATGACCCCCCCCCCCTCCCCCTCTCCCTGTAGAAAATTGCCACAAACCTAAGACAAAACATTCCTCAGAAGCAAAAGAATGTATTATTCATTAATAGAAGCTGTCGTACGACACAGCAATTAACACATGACATGCCGGTACACGTCACAACGGAAGTCAGCACTGCACTTGTTAAAGGGTTAATCCAGTAACTGGGTCAAGGATAGCGTCCAGAAAATTCTGTCTAAATATACCCACAGATTCAAGTCAACTAAACGCCCGTAGAACTGCAGGCAAAGACGGCGTATTATAAATGTAGCCAGGTACCATTGTTCTGCACCAATACAGCTCTTTGACAAGCACATCGATAGGTTTAAGTGAAGTGCTATCGATTATTCCGATGGAGCGAGGGTTGAATTTGTTAAGCACTTGAAATTAGTCTTTAGAAATTTTATCTTAAAGAATTCTATAGAATTATATTAACTACGGTAGCACATATGTCTAAGCGTTGCTTATTCAGAGAAGAAATAGTGTTAAAGAATGTATGTTATATCTTACTATTTATTTAGAAAATACCGGTTTTTAAACAAAAAAGAAGTGAAGTTCCCAGGAAGATCCCTACAAAAAGCTGGGTTGGCTAACGTGGTTGTCTCGTATGCTGTAGGTCAGAAATGTCGGGTTGTCGGGCTGATCCAGTCCATCCCTGTTAACAACAGGCTTTATGGAGGTCATCCATAATTGACGTCATTTTTTGACGATCTACCCCCCCCCCCCCCCCCGACTCATCGTCACACATTATCACAAAAGCAAAAACCCCACCCATAACATTACGTCACATCTCAGCCTAAAACCTTCTCTCGGGATGCAGTTTTTTTAAAAAAAAGATTTCTTTAAAAACTAGGCCTATATTGTGAACTCGGCGACCTGGGGTACTTTATTCAATTTCTATTAAAATAATAAAAAAAAAACACCTTTTAAAAAACGCGAAATAACGGCTCAAATTAGTTCCTAAAACACACTTATAAAATGCAAAAGTATGTCGTCAAAATTTCTGAAACCTCACTTCCTCCCACAAGTCACACAATGTCACCAAATCCCCACCCCTTACCCCATAGTAGCGTGACGTCGTTTATGGACGACCCTCTACGGCCAGTCTTGTCCATATCCGCTATCAATATCTCGTTTATAGTCCTGTCCATTTGAAACTTCACCCACGGGCAAGTCTCGTCAGCCCCACTATTTATCATCAAGCTCCTGACGATTGTTCTAACTTCAGCTCTAGGGAAGGGGAGAGGGGGAGGGAAAAAAAGGAATGGAATAAACTGAATCGGGGTGGAGGGGGGGGGGGGGGGGGGCGAATGGATCAGAGCGAAGTGATTGAAAAAAAAAATGAACGTTTCAATCGATGTTGACTGATCAATACAGCAACAGCACAAAGCTGCTGTTGTTCTTGCGGCGTGGCTGTTAGCTAGGTTTGATCTTTTGGTTCACGTCGTCACATCTCCCAAGGACTGATTCGTTTTTTGTGTGTCGCCATTTGCTTGTTACACCTGCCAACATTTGGATTCGGCAACTTAAAAAACATAGATCAGGAGTAAAACAATGTTATAGTGTAGATCAATATTTTCTAGATTAACTTAAGAGATTCTTCTTTGGATAAAACAGTGGGTGTTTTATATCAGTTAATTGTATTTAATAAAAATAAAGATGTCTAATAGTGATTTAGCCAAACGACAGACCGTACCGATTTCAAAGCAGGACTGTCATGGCGGTGAGTAGACACGTGACCGTGTGTGAAATAAGGGTCATCCGTAACCAACGTCATGTTTTTTTCCCCAAGATTTTTACCTCCCCTCTACCCTAGTTATGTACTGTGTTTCTACCAGACTTTTTTCTCCTCCGCGGGGGGGGGGGGGGGCACTTGAAGTTAAGTTCTGGGGGGGGGGGGGGGCGGTGGACTTTATTCGGGGTAGGGGAGGACACTGTTAAAAGTATATATTTTCTATATAAATTTAATTTCGTTCGCCCCCCCCCCCCCGCTGAAGATATGCCCGGAAGAAACTCTGGTTGCATATTGTCAGTCCCCAAAGCAGCCCCTCCCCACAGGGGTAACTGGTAAGAAGTGCTACAAACCTTTCCAACTTAGGGGGGGGGGGGGGGTCTTTTTCACAGACAGGAAAAACTCTATATATAAATGGGGGGGGGGGGGCGCAAAATTGATAGTCCGCCCCGGGCGCCGGATTAGGTCGCTACACCTCTGCGGGTGACACCAGGAGCGGTAACCCAGGGGGTCGCCCTGTTCCCACAACGACAGTATATTTGAAGTAATAAAACTATAGAAAATTTTATGTGTCCCCCCTCTCCCATCCCGCATTGTACCCGGTGACGCTTGAAGTATATAACTTATCAAACTAAACGAAAAAGCAGGCGTTTTCATTAAAATTAGTAACAATTAGTTGTGGTTTCATTACTTTTGATTGTGACACCCGCGGCGGTCCTCAACCCCCGCCCGAGTCTGTTCATTAATAAACAAAAGAAAAGTGGCACCCCACCCTCGCCTAGCTGTTTCTTCATTAATAAACAACAGAAAAGTGGCACCCCACCCTCGCCTAGCTGTTTCTTCATTAATAAACAACAGAAAAGTGGCACCCCACCCTCGCCTAGCTGTTTCTTCATTAATAAACAACAGAAAAGTGGCACCCCACCCTCGCCTAGCTGTTTCTTCATTAATAAACAACAGAAAAGTGGCACCCCACCCTCGCCTAGCTGTTTCTTCATTAATAAACAACAGAAAATTGGCACCCCCGCCTCGCCTAGCTGTTTCTTCATTAATAAACAACAGAAAAGTGGCACCCCCGCCTCGCCTAGCTGTTTCTTCATTAATAAACAAAAGAAAAGTGGCACCCCACCCTCGCCTAGCTGTTTCTTCATTAATAAACAAAAGAAAAGTGGCACCCCACCCTCGCCTAGCTGTTTCTTCATTAATAAACAACAGAAAAGTGGCACCCCGCCTCGCCTAGCTGTTTCTTCATTAATAAACAACAGAAAAGTGGCAGCCCCGCCTCGCCTAGCTGTTTCTTCATTAATAAACAACAGAAAAGTGGCACCCCACCCTCGCCTAGCTGCTTCTTCATTAATAAACAACAGAAAAGTGGCACCCCCGCCTCGCCTAGCTGTTTCTTCATTAATAAACAACAGAAAAGTGGCACCCCCGCCTCGCCTAGCTGTTTCTTCATTAATAAACAACAGAAAAGTAGCACCCCCACCCTCTAAATGTTGTTCTGTTCATTAATAAACAACAGAAAAGTGGCACCACCCCCGTCGTGAGCATAATCACATCGCACGTGAAAGTGTTTTGACCATCTGATTGAGCTAACAGCAGTTAATTAAATTCTAGATTGGATTGTAAAGATATGTGGAGTAAGGGGTACATAAAAAGGCTTTAATGTGTTGTATATATTGGACATTAGCTGTCGATGGTAGCTCTTGTTGTAAAGGTTTACAACCAAACCGTACACGTCATCCAAACTGGGTGGTGCAATTCAACGGGTGGGGGGGGGGGGGGGGGGGAGACGACACGGGACTGGGGGGGGGGGTGGCGACACGGGGCACACAAGGTTATGCACTGCAACGGAGGCGGGAAAAATAAGTGGTGCAATGCAACAGGGAGGGGTAGTGCAAACAAAGCGGTGCTATGCTACGGGGGGGGGGGGGGGGGGGGGAAAGGGGGAAGGTTAATGAAAATCAAATCGGAAACAAAACAGTCAGAACTGCTAGCAGAATTGGTCGATTCTACTTCCTGTAGCAAACTACCAGGCCTTAGAATCCTGTTTTTGTAGCTTATGTCTACAGAAGGGAGAGAAGACGTAGCTTAGTTTGGTGCCTCTCCATGGCAGGGGCATTATATGGTACAGTCGATTCTAGTGCTTGTAGACTATAAACTATCTTGTATGATTCGGTGATGTAATTTGTGTTTTAATCTGAGGCATCTGGACCTATTCGTAAAGACATACAGTCTAGAGTCTAGAGGCTAACTCTACCTAAAAGTTGAAGCATATTGCCAAGTATGAGGTCACTGCCAAGTATGAGGTCACTGCCAAGTATGAGGTCACTGCCAAGTATGAGGTCACTGTCAAGCATGAGGTCACTGCCAAGCATGAGGTCACTGTCAAGCATGAGTTCACTGTCAAGCATGAGGTCACTGTCAAGCATGAAGTCACTGTCAAGCATGAGGTCACTGTCAAGCATGAGGTCACTGTCAAGCATGAGGTCACTGTCAAGCATGAGGTCACTGTCAAGTTTGAGGTCACTGCCGAGGCTGAGTTAACTAGCCTCTGAGGGCACACCTTCACACGCTGAGCCGATTTTGACCTTTCACTGTGTAACACTTAAGCAGAAGACAATCAAATGTCTGGCTTTCTAGAATATGTGGTAATTTGATTGACAGATTGTCACCTGGAAACAACGTATTTTTTTTAAAGAAAAATTAATTCCTATTAAATATTTATAATCTACAATGTCGGAAACAAAAATTTACAGGAATTTTGAATATATCTGTTGAAACAAAAAATTAAAACTGCAAAAAAAAAAAAAAAAAACAAAAAAAAAAAAAAAAAACCAACAAAAAAACAACAACAAACAAACAACACTTCTCACATTTTTTTTTTTAAATATGAAGAAAGAATAAAACTTCTTTAACAATGCAGTGTCCTATTATGTTGCTGTTGTTAATAAAGGGAATGAGCAAAGAACAGATGGGTGTTTATTTGTCGCGTCATGGGCCCACCAAACATCAACATAGAGAGCTAGCTACACAAGGATGAATGATGCAAACGGATATTCCCGTAATTCGTCTAGGGATGTCTACGAAGAGGGATAACTGCAATGAAATTTATGAAATTTTGGGATGTTGCAAATATATAGTAGAGCGCGCTATAACGATACCGACTGTCTCGAGTTCGAGTCTCGTGCTCGGGTGTTGAACCCTCATTAAATCCACCCAGCAATTCACTACCTACACAGTTCTGATTTATTGAAAGTAGTAGTAAAACCATAATAGAATAAGTACATGTACAATGGGCGTTTTTGACCGAAAGTCGTGGTGAACATGTACATGGCATTGTGGTTGAAGGCTAAAAAAATTAAAAAAAAAAAACAAACATTGACACAATATCGGTCTTAACTAGACAAGTAAAATATAGGTCTTCTAATTTGGATATCGTGACCTTCAGTCAAGTCTTATTACAGATACCTCATAGATATCCCTTCGTAAACCGGGGTCACAGAAACAGGTGAACTCTACTTCACTTGCCCCATGGACCGTCAGGTTCGAAAATGGAACTTTACATGAATATTGTTTTCATTTATGTTGGTTTGTCCATAGGTGACTCGAGCAAGAGAAGCGAAACTCTGCTGAAGGCAGTGAGGGACAAGTGCCTAGCCAAGGGCAGCCAGGGCATCCACGAGCTGGGCATCATGTTTCGCCATCTGGACATCGACTACAACAAGAGGATCACCATAGACGAGATGAAGGAGAAGTTCCAGGAGTTTGGGATCACGTTGTCACAGGAGGAACTGTTGGAGTTTTTCAGGTGAGTGGGGTGTGTAGCGGTCACGTTTTCACAGGAGTGGGGTGTGTAGGGGTCACGTTGTTACAGGAGGAACTGTTGGAGTTTTTCAGGTGAGTGGGGTGTGTAGCGGTCACGTTATCACAGGAGGAACTGTTGGAGTTTTTCAGGTGAGTGGGGTGTGTAGGGATCACGTTGTCACAGGAGGAACTGTTGGAGTTTTTCAGGTGAGTGGGGTGTGTAGCGGTCACGTTTTCACAGGAGTGGGGTGTGTAGGGGTCACGTTGTTACAGGAGGAACTGTTGGAGTTTTTCAGGTGAGTGGGGTGTGTAGCGGTCACGTTGTCACAGGAAGAACTGTTGGAGTTTTTCAGGTGAGTGGGGTGTGTAGCGGTCACGTTGTCACAGGAGGAACTGTTGGAGTTTTTCAGGTGAGTGGGGTGTGTAGCGGTCACGTTGTCACAGGAAGAACTGTTGGAGTTTTTCAGGTGAGTGGGGTGTGTAGGGATCATGTTGTCACAGGTGTGGGTGTGTAGGGATCACGTTGTCACAGGTGTGGGTGTGTAGGGATCACGTTGTCACAGGAGGAACTGTTGGAGTTTTTCAGGTGAGTGGGGTGTGTAGGGATCATGTTGTCACAGGTGTGGGTGTGTAGGGATCACGTTGTCACAGGTGTGGGTGTGTAGGGATCACGTTGTCACAGGAGGAACTGTTGGAGTTTTTCAGGTGAGTGGGGTGTGTAGTGGTCACGTTGTCACAGAGGTGGGGTGTGTAGGGATCACGTTGTCACAGAGGTGGGGTGTGTAGGTATCACGTTGTCACAGGAGGAACTGTTGGAGTTTTTCAGGTGAGTGGGGTGTGTAGGGATCACGTTGTCACAGGAGTGGGGTGTGTAGTGGTCACGGTTTTACAGGAGTGGGGTGTGTAGGGATCACGTTGTCACAGGAGTGGGGTGTGTAGGGATCACGTTGTCACAGGAGAAACTGTTGGAGTTTTTCAGGTGAGTGGGGGTGTGTAGTGGTCACGTTGTCACAGGAGTGGGGCGTGTAGTGGTCACGGTTTCACAGGAGTGGGGCGTGTAGGTATCACGTTGTCACAGAGGTGGGGTGTGTAGGGATCACGTTGTCACAGTAGAAACTGTTGGAGTTTTTCAGGTGAGTGGGGGTGTGTAGTGGTCACGTTGTCACAGGAGTGGGGCGTGTAGTGGTCACGGTTTCACAGGAGTGGGGCGTGTAGGTATCACGTTGTCACAGAGGTGGGGTGTGTAGGGATCACGTTGTCACAGGAGGAACTGTTGGAGTTTTTCAGGTGAGTGGGGGTGTGTAGTGGTCACGTTGTCACAGGAGTGGGTTGTGTAGGGATCACGTTGTCACAGGAGTGGGTTGTGTAGTGGTCACGTTTTCACAGGAGTGGGGTGTGTAGGGATCACGTTTTCACAGGAGTGGGGTGTGTAGGGATCACGTTTTCACAGGAGTGGGGTGTGTAGGAAGTAGTGAAGTGGTAGTGAGGGATCAAGGTTATACACAACACGAAGTAGGGTAGTGCCTAATATAGGGATCAGCAGGATTTAGGGTCATATTAAAGCACAAAAAGTTGGGAGGGCGTGGTTGGAGTGTACGACAGCTAACCCAAAATTCACGAGGTCGGATCCCCTAATTGAGTCCGTAGGGCGTCCGTGAGCCCACCGAGTCCCGATGGGTACCCGCCTCTCGCTAAGGAAAGTGAAAACATCTGTTTATAGTGCTGACAAGACTATCTCGCCAGATAGCGAGGTCACTGATAAAGAGAAGCTCCGTTTTATCTGCCGCATGGACTGCTGGGCTAGACCAAGGATAACTTTAAAAACTTTACATCACGAAATGGGGTAGGGAATAGTATAAGGGTTAGTAGAGTTTAGGGTCATACTACAGCACTAAAGGGGTAGGGGATAGGGTACGGGAAGTAGAGTTTAGGGTCATACTACAGGGCTAGGGGGGGTAGGGGATAGTATAAGGGTTAGTAGAGTTTAGGGTCATACTACAGCACTACGGGTTAGGGGATAGTGTAAGGGACAGTAGAGTTTAGGGTCTCACTGCAGCACTACGGGTTAGGGGATAGTGTAAGGGACAGTAGAGTTTAGGGTCTCACTGCAGCACTACGGGTTAGGGGATAGTGTAAGGGACAGTAGAGTTTAGGGTCTCACTGCAGCACTACGGGTTAGGGGATAGTGTAAGGGACAGTAGAGTTTAGGGTCTCACTGCAGCACTACGGGTTAGGGGATAGTGTAAGGGACAGTAGCAGTAGCGTACGCAGGGGGGGAGCAGGGGGAGCGGCCGCTCCCCCTCTGGCCATTTTTAGCAAAGTGGCGCCTTTTTGGAAACTTTTGCAACTCAAAGTTTTAAACATTGATATTTGTTAAAAAATTATCTTTGGTCGGCACATTTGAAACATAAATCTCTGTGAATATTGTTCTTGCAACTACCAGTAAAAGGTGTGTGAGCAATACAGTGATCTAACCCATACCTTCTCATTATGTCAAAAACTTATCTTTAAACAACACTAAAAGTCAGTAACTAATAAAAAAGCGCATGATCTGAAATGTAAGACAGATATTTTAGTTATATGTAGGCTAATATTCCGAATCTTTTACTGCTATTTTTAAAAGCTGGGTTTTATACCAACTCTGATTTTAAAAACTTTCATTATGCTGTAAAAGTTTAGCATTTATGATGACAATATATTTAATTCTGATTGTAGATAAAATATTTTTGTAAAAACGAATAGTGTTAAACTACTTTATTAGATTCTTAAGTAGTTATTGATTTGTTTTGATATTTATAATAAAATATGTAGACATATACATATTTATATTAAGATATTGATTATTTCCCCTTTTCGCTAGTCTTAATAGATGTCCCAGGAATTATTATGCATTTTTTTTACAAGGATTACGAAACAGATTATGCCGTTTATTGTTTTTGGTTCTAGTGTGATTATATATATATATATATATATATATATATATATATATATATATATATATATATATATATATATATTTGTTTAGTATGAAACCATTTTTTTTTGTTTCATCGGCCTACATTGCTTTTATTTATTTCTTCAGAGTGCTAATTTAAATTTATTTTACATCATATCGAAGAAATATCATACAGCTAATATATATATATATATATATATATATATATATATATATATATATATATATATATATATATATATATATATATATATATATATATACTTATATAGAAGATATTACAAATTTGGCGCCTTTTTTGCTATTTCCGCTCCCCCTACACCGAAAACCTGGATACGCCTCTGGACAGTAGAGTTTAGGGTCATACTACAGCACTACGGGTTAGGGGATAGTGTAAGGGACAGTAGAGTTTAGGGTCTCACTGCAGCACTACGGGTTAGGGGATAGTGTAAGGGACAGTAGAGTTTAGGGTCATTCTACAGCACTAACGGAGTAGTTCCTACTGACATTTTTTTAGCAGCAGAATCTTTAACTGGTTAATGAGACATACAGTTATTTAAATCAAACAAAATCAGCCCATACATCATAAATCAATATGTGGATTACAAATATTCTGCTGAACTTAAAACCGTATTTGAACAATTCGACCATGCATCCCATTTAAACTACATTTTTAGTAGTAACGATTTTTAAATTTTATTATTGCTTATTAATACAGCTGGGAAAATCCCTATTTACTTGATAGTTAGCAAGTTCATATAATGTTGTTCTAAACTATACTATAACTAGGGAGGGAGGTATTTATACGCCATTCATGTCACATTATTCTGTGTCAGGGAATAGCGCGAACGCAGTCCCTCCCCCCTCTCCCTACGTAAAAATTACGCACCCGAGTCACCCACATTTGGGGTGATCAAGGGATCAACACACACGAAGTGCAATGTGCAGGCCTAACCTAGGGAGAACCTCCTTTTTTATTTTATTTTATTTTATTTTATTTTATTTTATTTTATTTTATTTTATTTTATTTTATTTTATTTTATTTTATTTTATTTTATTTTATTTTATTTTATTTTATTTTATTTTATTTTATTTTATTTTATTTTATTTTATTTATTTTATTTTATTTTATTTTATTTTATTTATTTATTTATTTTATTTTATTTTATTTTTTTTTTTTTTTATTTTTTTTTTTTATTTTTATTTTTTTTTTTTTTTTTTTTTTTTTTATATATATTTTTTTTAAAAGCAAAAAACAGTAGTAATAATTTGTTTAACGTGATGCAGGAATTCATATAGGGAAGCGTTAATAGATTGCGCTTGGTTTTCTATGTTATTTATATCCAGAAATGTTTGCTATCCAGAAAGTTTGCACAATCTTTTTACACATTCTTGAACACATTATGTATTTTTGCAATTGTTTCTAATGTAAACGCAGCAAGGGATTTATCTCTTAAATAATGTGATTCTCGGACTAAATTTTTTAAAATTAGTTTTAGTAGTTATGTCCCTTCTAACTGTTTTATAATAATTGAACAGTACTACTGGATTTCTGTAGAGTGTGGTGTTGGCGTTGGGGGGAGGGGGGGGGGGATTCTGAGGATGTGTAGGGTGCAGAGGCTAGTAGTTGGGGTATACACAGATGCTAGTGGTTGGGGTATACACACATGTTTTTAATAAACTCTTGACATCTAAAGCACTGACCCAACACATTCGCTCCACAGAAATCTCGACACGGACGGGAGCGGGGGCGTGGACTTTGTGGAGATGATGACGGCACTCAGGCCGACCATGAGCGAGAGCCGGGTCAAGGTCATCAACGAGGCCTTTGACCTCGTCGATTCCGGGAAAAATGGAACCATCGAGGTGGATGAGATTAGGGGTAAGTTGCTGGTGTGGTGGTAGTTGCTGGTGTGTGGGTTAGTTGCTGGTGTGTGGGTTAGTTGCTGGTGTGTGGGTGAGTTGTTGGTGTGTGGGTGAGTTGTTGGTGTGTGGGTTAGTTGTTGGTGTGTGGGTAAGTTGCTGGTGTGTGGGTGAGTTGCTGGTGTGTGGGTAAGTTGCTGGTGTGTGGGTGTGGGTATGTTGCTGGTGTGTGGGTGAGTTGTTGGTGTGTGGGTGAGTTGCTGGTGTGTGGGTAAGTTGCTGGTGTGGTGGTAGTTGCTGGTGTGTGGGTGAGTTGCTGGTGTGTGGGTATGTTGCTGGTGTGGTGGTAGTTGCTGGTGTGTGGGTGAGTTGCTGGTGTGTGGGTATGTTGCTGGTGTGGTGGTAGTTGCTGGTGTGTGGGTTAGTTGCTGGTGCGTGGGTTAGTTGTTGGTGTGTGGGTGAGTTGTTGGTGTGTGGGTGTGGGTAAGTTGCTGGTGTAAGGGTAAGTTGTTGGTGTGTGGGTAAGTTGCTGGTGTGTGGGTGAGTTATTGGTGTGTGGGTTAGTTGCTGGTGTGTGGGTTAGTTGCTGGTGTGTGGGTAAGTTGCTAGTGTGTGGGTAAGTTGCTGGTGTGTGGGTAAGTTGCTGGTGTGTGGGTAAGTTGCTGGTGTATGGGTTAGTTGCTGGTGTGTGGGTAAGTTGCTAGTGTGTGGGTAAGTTGCTGGTGTGTGTAAGTTGCTGGTATGTGGGTATGTTGCTGGTGTGTGGGTTAGTTGCTGGTGTGTGGGTAAGTTGCTGGTGTGTGGGTAAGTTGCTGGTGTGTGGGTAAGTTGCTGGTGTGTGGGTAAGTTGCTGGTGTGTGGGTAAGTTGCTGGCGTGTGTTGACTGTCGTCTGTTTTGGTTTGTACATAAGGTCTTCATTCTTACAGAGTTTCTTCCAGTCATCTCTTCGGTGTGTGGAGGGGGGGGGGGGGGCAGTGAGCATGTCCACTAGATAGAAATTATAGACTTTAACGTTAATTTAATGCCCAATCCCCCATTTTTCAAAAAAATGTTTGAAAAAAAAAACACTGTCCACAACACTCGATCCGGTCCACAAGGTCTTCATCATTGAAAGCAGGAACAATGCCCATTTTTTTTTAAAACATAGGACTTTACATACTTTTATGTTTTACCTGCAAATTCTTTGGTTTGCGATACTCACATTTACAATAGCAACGGCTTGTTGTTTTGGTACTGAATGTTGAGCCAATATTTCTCAATGTGATTTTATGAAGGTTTTCTATATACACCACGATATGACCCACTTTTCTTATTGACAAACTAAATTGAAAAATTGTTTTCAGTTGTATGTGAACTAATTACATTATTCGGTCATAGTTGACATATTATATAGGGGTGGGGATTGAAGGGTAGGTGTGGAGTTGGAGAGATGAACGCAAACATCTTGTGTCAACATTTTGAATTTTATGTACAAAAAGCATTAACGCACGTCGAACAAAAAATTGTCAAATATTTAAAATAAACCGGGAGTGATCTCCCCTAAACTTTCTCGAATATTCTTATATAAAATAACAGGGGATGGGAACTCGGGCTATAGACATGATTTTTAATCCATTTTAAATACTTAAAATTTTAAAAATAGAATAAAATCTCGTAGACAAATTAATTGCACACCAAGTGAACGCCAAATAAAAAAAGCGCATAATAGTGCGCAATATTATTAGTACTTTTAAAATTTACATTCGTTTTTTGAGAAATCGGAAGTAGCGTAAATTACTACTTCCAGTCAACGGAAATGACTCAAAATTTTACAGAAGGTAGAGAATTAGATCTTTTACTTACATGTGAAATTTCATTTATCTATCTGAAAATCTGAAATAGTACTCAAGTTATAGGCTTTTGAAAAATTCAAAGTAGGAAAAGTACCACTTCCGGTTATCGGAAATCGCTCAAAAGTTGATACGGATCTACGATTTTGATAAAATACTTATATATGAAATTTCATCAACCTAGCTGTAACGGTACTCAAGTTATCGTGTTTACACACGGACACACAGACACACACACACACACACAGACATACGGACAAGATTGCAAAATTATGTTTTTCCGTATCAGTGAGGTGTAAAACGTCGAGATCTGTAAAAATCTCGATTTTTTTTTGCACGATTACAATACTTTCTCTATACTTCGTATATACGAGAAAGTAAAAATATAAAGTTTTTTAAAAACGAGAAAGCTGTTTTCTTCTTCTCGCTTGAAATTTAAAAAAAAGTATCTTTATTGATTTTTGTTTGAATTCCATTAACAACATTTTCCAAATTTACGAGCTATTAGTGGAAATATAAAAAAAATGCTGATATTTTGAATAAGTCTTTGATCGATCGGATTATTTCCCCTGCATTATTCATTCGCTAGTTAGTTAGGAAGGGGTTTTACATTAGAAGGGCGTCCTACGGAGCATGCGCATAAACAACGGATGACAGGAAGCAGTTATCAGTAAATCTTTCGTCTTTTTCTTTGAAGAATACGCAAATATTGACAAATGAACGCATTCTTAGAAGCATAGATCTAGATGATAAATCAGTAGTTCTATTCAAGCATTTTTTTATGTTTAGGTAAAGCATGAGAATATTGCGCAATAGCTCAAAGAACACTTCTCGGAAAAATGAAAAAAAAAATATGTCTGTAATTAAACGAAAAATTGACTGCAATATTTAGTGATTCTTGTGCTATAGACCACAATTTAAGCCTATAGGGATTAGCAAGCATCCAATTAATTAATTGCATATCTTGCTGGCCCAAATACATCCTTCTGACATTGATCCAGCACACATTTTTGGACACACACTGACCCATCACACAAAAGACCAACACCAACTTTCAACATATTTATAGACCCATTGTTGACCCCCACAAATGTCCAGACCCAAATTGAACGCCGACACAGATAGAAACCCAAATTGACTTTACCATCTTTCCAGACCCACATTGACCCCCACACATAGACCTACATTGACTCCCCACAGATACTCACATTGACCCCCACACAACCAGAGACCAACATTGACCCACACATAACCAGTGACCCACATTGACCCCTACGCAGCCAGTGACCCACATTGACCCCCACATAACCAGTGACCCACATTGACCCCTACGCAGCCAGTGACCCACATTGACCCCCCCCCCCCTCATAGACCCACATTGATTCCTCCACCGCACACCCAGAGACCCACATTTACCTACCCCCACACTGCCAATGACCCACATTGACCCCCCACACTGCCAGTTACCCACACTGACCCATTTACAAACCAACAGTATCCAGTCCTATGATTTCTCGCCGGTTACCATGGTTACGCTGCATCATCGAGTTCCGGCCCTTTTCATTGATTACCGGACCTGTATGGAGAATCTTAGAAGCCTCATAAAGAGCTTTCGTTTATTGATTCCTTGTTTAAAGACTGGACTCTTTTAGGAAGTTAGGAGTGGAGGGATTAGAGGGCTTTAATTAACTTCATTGATGATTTTAATAACTCTGGTTGTTTTGAATTGTATTCTTTTCATTCATTCGGTGTTATTGTTATCTTGAATCATTATTTATATTGATATTTTCATTCAGTCATTCTATATATTGATAGTTGATTTCATCGTTTTATTTACTGCCTAGTTTAATGATTCTAAGCATTTATCGTTGGCGTCGATCATTCTATAAATTGATGGATGACTTTGGTCATTTTATACATTGATAGTTGTATCAACCTGGCCGGTTGTAAGACCAATCAAGCATCAAATACTGTATTTTTTTACGACTAGCCCAACAGTCGTGGAATGCGGCACTAGCCAGACGCTTAAAGCTTTGACTGAGCTGAAAAGCTGTCTTCAAGTCAAGTCAACAGCTGTAGGTACCCGCCGCCTCCAGGAGTCAGTCGTTCAAAGTGGCGTCTTATAGGCCGTGGCGGTACAAGGGGGTGTATGGGGGTGCGCCGGGTTACTCTGCCACCCTGGGTATCGTAGCCTGAGTGTAGTCATATAGGCCGTGGCGTTACAAGGGGGTGTATGGGGGTGCGCCGGGTTACTCTACCACCCAGGATATCGTAGCCTGAGCGGTCATATAGGCCGTGGCGTTACAATGGGGTGTCGGGGGGGGGGGCGGACTGCACCGGGTGACTCTAACTTTTAAAAAAACTCCTAGTGGAGCACAGTCTACACAGTCGTTTAAAGCGTCGATTGCATGGGAGTTGTTACCCAACTGTAAAATTGTTAATTTTAATTAGAATAATGAAGCTTTGCAAGTCGGTTCATAATAGTTGTTATCACTCTACTATCTCGGTTGTTTGAATTTGTGCATTATACAATGACTGTTGTTTGCATTGAATGAGTCAGTGGTTCTTAACCTTTTTGTAGGTATCGAACCCCCACTAGTTTTTATATGCGCATTCATCGAACCCTTCTTAATAGCCCTATCGAACATGAATCATATGAGTCGGGTGTGTGCCTTGACTTCCGCCGAAACTCTGAGACTGACTCACCGAACCCCTGGGGTTTGGTCGAACCCAGGTTAAAAACCATTGGAATTTATCAAAAGTGTTTGTCTTCTGGATAGCAGCAGATCTGGAAATCATTCAAGCGTGTTTAACCAGGAAATTTATCCCTCCACACACACGCCCCCACACTTGCATACACAAACCCACACATAAATACACGAAATAATACACACAACTGATAGGATCATGGACAAGACCGGTCTAACCAGTCCACGTATAAAGGGACATAGATAATCTAGTTTGATATGGATCTAGAGCGAGCTATGAGCACAGTATAACACAAAATTCCAAGTCGTTGATATGTATTACTAACTTATTGGGATCTTATTTTCTACAATTTACCCTAGTGTGTTTCACAATAGAATTAAAATTTGAATAAAGTACCAACAAATTGAAGTGCATGTTAGTGACGTTGGCAATAACTACAACTTATTGACATGGTCTGGCTGAACCCATCAATTCTATTGTTGACCTCTTATTTCTATTGTTGCCCAATTATTTCTATTGTTACCCAGTTATTTCTGTTGTTGACCTCTTAACCTTTGCGGTGACACCAAAATTACAGACGGATGAAATACCACGAAATACTATTAACAACATATACTATACAAACGCGCATACGAAGTGAATAATTAATTAATTAGTTCAGACACTAATTATGAGTCGTATAATTATCTAAAAAATGTATTCCAAATTGTATACATGGCTATTCGCCTTGCTGGTGAATTGCCATGTAGAATATTGATGTTTGGAATAAATGATGATCTCGGTGAATAAGAATAGTGTTGATACGCTGGTGTTACGTTGAAGAAGTTATCAACCCTTGAATATGCCCTAACTTTATTTGCCTTTTAAATTTGCAGTGAAGTAAAATAATGTAGGAGTGAGCTCCCCTTAAACTTTCTTATATATTCTGAAATAAGCCTGTTAGGTTCGTCGAAGCACTTTCAGTGCAATCATTCGATAGAAATATTAAAGTTTGTGACAAAACTGATGTTTTTTACGGAAACAGATAAAGGCGAAAATTGCATAGGTTTTTTGAGAATATAATGCACAATTAGTTAGCCTCTATATGTAACTGAATGAAACTGCCAAAGATACCCTCGTACTGCCCTGAATGTAACTAAAGATACTCCCCTAGTGCCCTGAATGTAAACAGGAAATCCTGTTTCTCTACCTACACCACGTGAACTAGTCATCAAAGAACATTTTACAGATACCATTTTTCTTTACTAATTAATCTGTCCATCTTAATTATATGAGAGTCATGTTGGAAGAATATATAAAGAAAAAGAATAGGTAAAAAATACATAAATAAAACAATAAAAAAATAAAAAACAACAGGAAACGGACGAGGCAATGTAAACACGCGTGCGAAAGTTAGAGCTGATTTGACAACTGGTTCTCAGGTAGTGAAGATGCGCATCTCTCTGCCCATCTATACCTGGTGTCAGGAATCCGGCGCTACACTGTCGCACATCCCTGCCTCAGTTGTACCCGCTATCTGCTCGTGAGTACATCCGACCATCAAGCGCGTGAGTTGCCGGTGTGAGGTTGTTTTAAAAAAATAAAACCTACGTTGTGCTTACCTGTATGGTTTAGTTGAGAATAAATTAATTTAAAAATTTTAGGTAATTTTTTCAGAAGTCCCTTGTGAATTTGTTATTGAGACTACAATAATTTAATGATTCATGGTTTCATAATTGTGATTTCTGGAGGTTCAAATTCGCTATTTCGAAATAAAGGATTTCAGACCGGCTTCAAAATGTCGAAACATGTTAAGAAAAAAATTCTAATTTTTTTGTTGCTTAATTTTTTAAACTAAATTCCGAATACAGCCTATTACACGCTAGCTAAAAAAAAAAAGATTTTTGCATGTTTTGTTTCGGTGTTTTTTTTTTTGCCATCCACTCATTGCTCATCGCACGTGTTCCGGGTTTTTAAAAAACCTTGGCGCTGCCGTTATTCGTGATGCGCAGGCAGACGAGCGCGCGTGTAGTGCTGTGTGAGTTCGTCTTGTGACAATTCTCAATTCTCGATGCATGTTGGAAATATTTCTCGCCCAGAGTGTTAGATCTCGGTATTTAGTCGGCTAATTAGTGCACTTAAGAGGATTACAGTCTGCTTCTTAGTGTCGTTGTCGGCGCTATTGTGTTGACTACCAAATAGTCGATAAATCTAGTTTTTGTTTGTTAGTTCTGTGACGTTTTAATAGGTACTTTCATTTCGAATTCCAATTAGCATATTCTGAATATTTTGTCTGTCATAACTAGTGTTAACCTCGACAATTTTTTAAAAGGTTGTCTGCATACTAGATCTATTCTACATACTTCGTGCCAAAAGCGCTTCTTTCATTTTAAAAAGAGCAAATATCTGTCAAACGAAGAGAATGATCAATGCATAATTTTTTTAAAGGCACGCGACGTTTACATTACTAAAGATAAATAGATCTGACTCGTAGCCTGGGTATTCGGTTGCCTTCTATTTCTGTACAGCTGGCACAGAAAACAAACGAAACGCAGATGAGACTGAGTAGCCTCGGGTCAGTTCCGGGTTAAAGGTCAGATTTTATTGGTCTGTCCGCACGGTGTAGTCTGGTGTAGCAAGGGGCAGGGGAGATAACGTGCAAGGGGAGTAACTCGTGTTAACAGTAAAAATAAACGTTCAATCATGGTATGACAAATTTTCAGTGTGTTTCACGGCGACATGTGTGCCGGATAGCATGCGTTCTGTATAGCTCTAGGGAGGGGGCTGGTATAACATTGTGTTACATCATGTTTTTTCGGATGTTAATGGGGGTATGGATTGATAGATAAGGGGGATGGGGGATGCTATACAAATATTCAATTTAAAAAAATCAGTGCCTATTTTCGCAAATATTTTTACTTTCTCGTATATACGAAGTATAGAGAAAGTCTTGTAATCGTGCAAAAAAAAAATCGATATTTTAACAAATCTCGACGTTTAACACCTCACTGATACGGAAAAACATAATTTTGCAATATTGTCCGTATGTCTGTGTGTCTGTCTGTGTGTAAACACGATAACTGGAGTACCGTTACAGCTAGGTTGATAAAATTTCATATATAAGTATTTTCTCAAAATCGTAGATCCTGATCAACTTTTGAGCGATTTCCGATAACCGGAAGTGGTACTTTTCCTACTTTGAATTTTTAAAAAGCCTATAATTTGAGTACTATTCCAGATAGATAAATGAAATTTCACATGTAAGTAAAAGATCTAATTCTCTACCTGTCAAATTTTGAGGGGGGCGGACACTGTTAAAAGTATATATTTTCGATATAATTTTCGTCGGGGGGGGGGGGGGAGGGCGGTAGACTTTCTTTCTCCTCCCCGAGGAGAAGTCTGGAAGAAATTCTTTTTGCTTGCCTATGAATATAAATGTAACAAACGAACAGTTATATTGTTGAGTCGAGTTTTGCTTTAAAATTCTAGACTTTACAACCGTACAGTTGCTATAAAACCTCGAATGACTATCTGTAAGATAACCGTTTGGTTGACGAAATGACAGGAACAGTAACCGTTGCTATGAATAACATGAATATTTATCAGGGGAAGGGGTAGGCGACAGCGGCGTAGGATTGTCTAAAATCAGAAATGTGATATAATATTAGGGAACGGGTCGATGTAAATGTTATATTGTGTTATAATGTGAAGAGTTTTGTATTTGTGTATAAGCTCTATTTTAAGATAAG
This sequence comes from Physella acuta, assembly GCF_028476545.2. Taxonomy (NCBI): domain Eukaryota; kingdom Metazoa; phylum Mollusca; class Gastropoda; family Physidae; genus Physella; species Physella acuta. The sequence goes on along the minus strand of NW_026731528.1, from coordinate 937,510 downwards.
TTGGAAACACGTTATAAATTGGGCCTACATATTTTTTTTTTACCTAAAAGCAGATTTAAATAATTTTAGTAGTCAACATTGAAATTTGAATTATTTCTTGATCATGTTCTTACAACTTACAACTTTTTGGATTTAAAACTCAATTCAAATTCATTCTGTGATTCTGTTATGTGAAATTCAAGCGGCGGCATTCCTAATTTATGTGAACATCCCCACTTAACCCCGCCCCCTTCACATCACGTGCAACAACCAGGATGAGTAGCCCACCCGTGATGGACAAACGGACACAGCAGCTGGTCTCTGCCCTGCAGTCACAGTGCCTTCGCAAGGGCATCGGTGCCCTGAAGCAGCTGTCCTGCGTGTTCCGGCGTATGGACATTGACTACTCCAAGCGGATTTGTTTTGAGGAACTGGCTATCGGGGTCAAGAACTATAACTTGAACTTTTCCCAGAAGGATCTGAAGACGCTGTTCAAGGCGTTGGATAGGGACGGGAACGGGGATATAGACTTTAAGGAGTTTATGGACCTTTTGACCCCTCCCATGGAAGAGGTCAGGGTCAAGGTCATTAACGAGGCCTTCGACAAGCTGGATGTGAATGGTGACGGCGCGATACAGATAGAGGACCTGCAAGGTGGGTGACTCTTGGGTGACTCGTGGGTGGGTGACTCGTGGGTGGGTGACTCGTGGGTGGATGTCCCTTGGGTGGCTGACTCGTGGGTGGGTGACTCGTGGGTGGGTGACTCGTGGGTGGATGTCCCTAGGGTGGCTTACTCGTGGGTGGGTGACTCGTGGGTGGGTGACTCGTGGGTGGGTGACTCGTGGATGGATGTCCCTTGGGTGGCTGACTCGTGGGTGGGTGACTCGTGGGTGGGTGACTCGTGGGTGGATGTCCCTTGGGTGGCTGACTCGTGGGTGGGTGACTCGTGGGTGGGTGACTCGTGGGTGGATGTCACTTGGGTGGGTGACTCGTGGGTGGGTGACTCGTGGGTGGGTGAATCGTGGGTGTGTGACTCGTGGGTGGGTGACTCGTGGGTGGGCGACTCGTGGGAGGGTGACTCGTGGTTGTGTCATCTAACTAAGGGTGGGGTGGGTAGGTGACTTACGACTGGGGTGGGAGGATGTCTTGCGGGTCGGGTGGGTGTCCCTTGGGTGGGTGACCCGTGGGTGGATCACCCGTGGGTGACACATGAATGTGTGGTTTGAGCGTTTATGTGTCACGTGGAACATGTATGTGTGATGTGCAAGTGGTATTTGACTATTATGTGTGTATATGTTACGGTCAAAGCCCGAAGTGCGGCCAAAGCCCGCATTGGCCCGTTACTAGTATTTACGTGTTACTAAAATACATGGAGAGGTCAAGGGGTAGAGCGCACGATTACAAACCCGAAAGGCGATTGGGCACAGAACTAGCCACAAATCCCTCTACACCGAAACAGGTGTCGTTTATCTGCACTACTGACCAAAGAGTGTGTTTAGAATGATTTACTTTGATTTAATGCTTTGAACCCCCGTGAGAAGTTAATCTGCACCCACACCTCTCCGCAGAATGCTATTTTGGGCAGCTCTCTTTAATTGAGCCCACGAAATACCAGCCGCCCTTGTTTCTCTTTCCACTGTCCATCTCTAGGATTGCTTTGGTCAATTTTTGTTTACCCATTGGGGCTCCAGCTCAAACCTTGCCTCGCGTTGTTGACCCCCTTCCCTTCTCAGTACATGCCCGATTCATCGCTATTTTCGGAATATCCCTTTCCATTCTTTATTGCTTTGTGGGTCGTCTTTAGATATTTTGTCTGACCCTTGATTAGAGATACTTATTTTATCTTAGGCTAAATCTCCTAAACAATTGTAGACAACCTTTTCCCTACTATCACCATAAAGCTCAATACCTTGCGTTGATATCTGTAAAACAACTGTTATAACTTAACTACTAGGCCGTAAGGCCCGCAGCCCACGAGACGAACGAACGCGTTTTTAATTTGCGAAGATGCAGGCGAGGAGGACGGATTTGTTTAGAGCAGTCGGGTGCTGTGGATCAGACATCTAAACACAGGACTGCTGAGAGACGACCCGGACTCCAAACACTTCTTCAGATCTGGCCTTCTTTCAAACAAGTTCTATAAATAACTCAATGCATAAGACGTATATATAAGTGTCTTCTGATTCTCAGCTGAACTTTCACCGCTTTTTAAAGGAGGTCTGTTGTTTATACGTATATAAAGTATATGCTTTTTATGTGTCTTTCTTCAACTCACTGTTTTATAAAGCTAACTTTATATTATAAACATGCATGCTGTACACATATTTATGTATATCTGTGTATACATGTGTTTCTTACATAGGTGGTATGTTGTTGTAAATGTTTCTAATGTTGAATTTTTGCCGTCTTACAAAGGTGATCGAGTATTGTATATTATAAAAAAAAATGCGGGTTCCGCTAGTCTTATGATGATCAAGTATCAAATAAATCACAAGTTACGTAAAGGGCATCTACCGCTGATGTACGCCTATTGAGCAGAAACGTGAAAAGGTTATGTGACGTCACCAGGCTATCACGTGCATGCCAGTACTCACTCCCACTGGGTTACTCACCTTTTGTCTGTTACCACCCCTGCGGTGCGCGTCTCTGCCCCTCCCCCCCTCACACGACAGGTACTATCAAGATAATGCCAGAATACGTGAAAACTCTGGTACGTTAAAATTTTTTTTTTTTGCAAACGGCAGCTCAAGGTCATTAAAATCTCAATGTAAGGAGACAGTGAAGTGGGGAAACAGACGTTAAGGTGTCGTTTGTCGTGATGTTACAATCATGGGGAGTGATGTTACAATCATTGGAAGTGATGTTACAATAATTTGTCACGGTGTCACAATGCTATGTGATTTGCCACATTAATTTGTCGCGATGTTACAATAATTGGAAGCGATGTTACAATAATTGGAAGTGATGTTTCAATTACTTATCTTGATGTTAAAGTATTTGCATCGCATTAGCTGTAGTAATTTTTCTAAGGATTGGGTAATAAAAAATTAAACATGCGCTTTGTAACTTTTTAAGCTCTTGCAATTTCTCGAAAAAAAAAAACAAAAACAAAAAGACATATTCACATTTTTTGAAAGTCAAGATAGAAACGGTAGAATAACTTAACAAGTTGTTGGAGAGGGGACGGCCTGGAGCATTTCTTGAAACATTCCAGTTCATTAACCGCCATCATCTTAGGCTATTGATTAGATGAAGTCGACTGAGACATTACAGTATGTGTGGGTAGCGGGCATCTAACGATTACACTATGTTGGGAGTAAACAGGAACCTAATGCTTACACTAATCTGTGAGCCAGACCCATAGAGCAGCATTTGTAATCAAATGGCAATCTTACGCTTACACTATGTTGTGAGTCAGACCAATACAGATCTCAGCCTACTTACAAATCATATTCGTATATATATATATATATATATATATATATATATATATATATATATATATATATATATATATATATATATATATATATATATATATATATATATATATATATATATATATATATATATATATATATATATATATATATATATATATATATATAGTGTGCTGATTTTCTCCCGAGTTTTACTTCTAAAGCCATTTTACCGCAAGGCCACGGGGGTTTAAACTCAGTTTCCCCCCCCCCCCCCCCCCCCCCCCCCCCCCCCCCCCCCCCCCCCCCCCCCCCCCCCCCCCCCCCCCCACCTTGATGAATAGCCTAACTAGATTGACAAGCGATGACATCACATGTCTAAATTGATTGCACTTCAGGTAAAGCAAGAGTAAGAATTTGGAGCTAGAAATATATCTAGTTGGTTACTGGTTTAACGCTTTAGTTTTCATATGTAAAACATGTAAACATTTAAAATTTAAAATAGACTACAATGAAGAGACAGGTTCTAACGAGGACAGTTGAGGTAGTAATTTATCTTTGTAAATCTGGTTTTACAATTACAGAAAAGAAATTTACAATTTTTTTTGACGAAACGCATTTTCGCGTCTGAGGGCAGAATTCCAACAATTGTTTGTGAGGCAGGTTAGACTGTTTGAACTCACTGTTTTATTCCAGTTCATTGATGTTTTTTTTTTTACTGCTGCATGTCTGTTAGCTTAACCGCTAAGTTAGCAGTTGAACAGTTAACCGCTAAGTTAGCAGTTGAACAGTAAACCGCTAAATTAGCAGTTGAACAGTTAACCGCTAAGTTGGCAGGTGAGCAGTTAACCGCTAAGTTAGCAGTTCAACAGTTAACCGCTAAGTTAGCGGTTGAACAATAAACCGCTAAGTTAGCAGTTCAACAGTTAACCGCTAAGTTAGCAGTTCAACAGTTAACCGCTAAGTTAGCAGTTCAACAGTTAACCGCTAAGTTGGCAGGTGAGCAGTTTAGCAGTAGAGAATGTGTCACCGTGACACTAATAAAGTTGTCTGAAATCTTCTGTCGTGGGAGTTAGAAATGTTTTGTTTGTTTCGTTCATTACGTCACGTGCAGGACATATCGTCTGCTGGTTAAAACCCTGCCCCGCCCTAGCCGTCTGCTGACACCTTGTCACGACATGGTGCCTACATGTGAGGTACGGGCGCACTTTTGGTGGAAGTGGAGTGGGGTTAGGTGACATTAGGAAGTTGATAAACTGCTAGAAATCATGGGCGCCCTTTTTGGTTGAAGTGGAGTGTGGTGACATATCTTTTTATTAGGAGGTTGAAAAACTGCTTAAAATCATGGGCGCCCTTTGGTGGAAGTTGAGTGGGGTTAGGTAACATACATTCTTACTGATAAACTGCTAGATAATGAACAAAGTTCTGAGAAAGGAACACATTCGAAATTGGCAAGTGGACAAAAATGAAATCAGACAATTAATTAAATGTAGGTTAATGAGTTCCTTTTGTTATTTTTAGCAACATGAAGCACACTAAAACAGTACATTATATCCAGTAGTTTCTACTCTTTTTTTCGATCTTTTGCAAACTTTGCTACTTACCAACCTTCAACCTAAATCTACACTAAACTATCGTCATTTGTATACCCACACTTGACACAACGTTCAACCAAAATCCCACCAAACTATCGTCATTTGTATACCCACACTTGACACAACGTTCAACCAAAATCCCACCAAACTATCGTCATTTGTATACCCACACTTGACACAACGTTCAACCAAAATCCCACCAAACTATCGTCATTTGTATACCCACACTTGACACAACGTTCAACCAAAATCCCACCAAACTATCGTCATTTGTATACCCACACTTGACACAACGTTCAACCAAAATCCCACCAAACTATCGTCATTTGTATACCCACACTTGACACAACGTTCAACCAAAATCCCACCAAACTATCGTCATTTGTATACCCACACTTGACACAACGTTCAACCAAAATCCCACCAAACTATCGTCATTTGTATACCCACACTTGACACAACGTTCAACCAAAATCCCACCAAACTATCGTCATTTGTATACCCACACTTGACACAACGTTCAACCAAAATCCCACCAAACTATCGTCATTTGTATACCCACACTTGACACAACGTTCAACCAAAATCCCACCAAACTATCGTCATTTGTATACCCACACTTGACACAACGTTCAACCAAAATCCCACCAAACTATCGTCATTTGTATACCCACACTTGACACAACGTTCAACCAAAATCCCACCAAACTATCGTCATTTGTATACCCACACTTGACACAACGTTCAACCAAAATCCCACCAAACTATCGTCATTTGTATACCCACACTTGACACAACGTTCAACCAAAATCCCACCAAACTATCGTCATTTGTATACCCACACTTGACACAACGTTCAACCAAAATCCCACCAAACTATCGTCATTTGTATACCCACACTTGACACAACGTTCAACCAAAATCCCACCAAACTATCGTCATTTGTATACCCACACTTGACACAACGTTCAACCAAAATCCCACCAAACTATCGTCATTTGTATACCCACACTTGACACAACGTTCAACCAAAATCCCACCAAACTATCGTCATTTGTATACCCACACTTGACACAACGTTCAACCAAAATCCCACCAAACTATCGTCATTTGTATACCCACACTTGACACAACGTTCAACCAAAATCCCACCAAACTATCGTCATTTGTATACCCACACTTGACACAACGTTCAACCAAAATCCCACCAAACTATCGTCATTTGTATACCCACACTTGACACAACGTTCAACCAAAATCCCACCAAACTATCGTCATTTGTATACCCACACTTGACACAACGTTCAACCAAAATCCCACCAAACTATCGTCATTTGTATACCCACACTTGACACAACGTTCAACCAAAATCCCACCAAACTATCGTCATTTGTATACCCACACTTGACACAACGTTCAACCAAAATCCCACCAAACTATCGTCATTTGTATACCCACACTTGACACAACGTTCAACCAAAATCCCACCAAACTATCGTCATTTGTATACCCACACTTGACACAACGTTCAACCAAAATCCCACCAAACTATCGTCATTTGTATACCCACACTTGACACAACGTTCAACCAAAATCCCACCAAACTATCGTCATTTGTATACCCACACTTGACACAACGTTCAACCAAAATCCCACCAAACTATCGTCATTTGTATACCCACACTTGACACAACGTTCAACCAAAATCCCACCAAACTATCGTCATTTGTATACCCACACTTGACACAACGTTCAACCAAAATCCCACCAAACTATCGTCATTTGTATACCCACACTTGACACAACGTTCAACCAAAATCCCACCAAACTATCGTCATTGTATACCCACACTTGACACAACGTTCAACCAAAATCCCACCAAACTATCGTCATTTGTATACCCACACTTGACACAACGTTCAACCAAAATCCCACCAAACTATCGTCATTTGTATACCCACACTCGACACAAGGAGAAGCAACACAATCGGGGCTTAAAACTCACAATCCACAATACCACAATGGTTCTAAACCTTTCCAGTCTGGCAGTAAAACGGTACGTAAGTTATCAAAGAGGTTTATCAATCATGAGGTAAAAAAAAGGGGGGGGGGCGTGATTGTTTACCTGACTTCACGCCGGTCCAGTGGTTCACGTCTTAATTAACTAATTTAATGCGCACGAAAAATTGCCATTCTTTTATAGCTCTATCCGACGAATCAAAACGAGTCTTACACACCCCTTATCTACAGCGAGCTAAAGTACAAACAATTTGATTGGTTTCAGTTGTGTACGCTGCCAACGCCAGACGACACCCCAAATTCGTGTCCGGTGAATGGACGGAAGAGCAGACGTTACGCTACTTTCTGGACAGCCTCGACACACCCGGAAGTCCGGACGGCAAAGTGACCAGACAGGTAGCTTCTGATCGTCTGTTGATGGTTGTTTATCGTTGTCCTTTTTCTCTCGTCAAGTTTCAAATTTAAAAGGTTAAAATTTTTGTTTCGCTAAATTACTGCTCCAACATTTTAATTCAATTAACAGGTCCACTTATTTTTGCAGAAATATTTTTTTACTACCAAATTCAATTTATTTTTTGTAGTTAAATCTTTTATTTCGCAATTTTTCGGGTCTAATTTTTTTTATTGTTAAATATTTTGTTTCGCTAACACCCAGGTCTAACTTTTTAAAATACATTTAAAGTTTGATTCAATACAATTTGTTTCGCTAACATACAGGTACGTCGTTTTTTAACAGTTCAACTTTTTGTTCCGCCTACATACGAGTCCTCCTTTTTGCCACAGTGAAAAGTTTTGTTTCGCTGACCACATCCTAGTCTAACTATTTGGAACACTTACATTTTGTTTCGCTAACAAACAAGTCCACCTTTTTAAATAGATTTAAATGTTTTATTTCGCTAACAAACAGGTCCACCTTTTTTGATAGATTTAAATGTTTTATTTCGCTAACAAACAGGTCCAACTTTTTATTACAGGAGTTCATACATGATGATGAGGTCTGTGTACGGCCTGCCTGCCATGTCCCGGAAGTAGTTCCACACTTGGTGATCTAAGTGGCCAGAACATTCTATCGACATGATGGCGGAAACACATTTTTCTGCAACATAACACCGATTTGTAACTAGGCGGAATCCAAATTGTACATGAAATCAAATGCTTGTTTGTTGAACTTGATGTTTTAGGTAATTCATATGAGTGATGTTTTCAACTATCATCATGTTTGACTGAATCTGATGTTTTATGTGATTCATATGATTGATGTTTTCGACTATCATCATGTATGACTGACTGATGTTTTATGTGATTCATTTGATTGATGTTTTTGACTGTCATCATGGATGTTTTAATGATGTGATTCAGCACATATGTTTTAGATCAATGTATGCTCAAGTGGATTCAACATAGATAATACCATACATATGGACTATAGAAGACTAAACGAGCGTTACATATTGAAATGTGTTTCAAGCTAAATTCATCTTCGAAATGTTAGTTGAAGACATGCTCCTTTAAAACCGATTGATAAAAAACTAATTGATAAATATCACTGTCCCAACATAACTTACATTATTTTTGTTGTAATTTAATCTACTCAATGCGCAAATAAAAAGATATTAGCAAAATTTCTTACAGACAAACTAATGGACATATATACATATTGACAGATAAATTGACATATAAATAAACAGGCGGCTAAACAAAATAAAAGATAAACAGAAAAACGACAGATAAACAAATAGACAGACAGAATGATAAACAGATTAGACAATCTGAAGATAGATAAATAGACTTACGGACTGACAGATAGCTAAACAGGAAAAAAACGGACGCACGGAGAGATAAATATATATATCGACAGACAGGTAAACAGTAAGATAGACGTGTGAATAGGCCAATTGACAACAAACAGAAAGATCAACAGATACAAAGATAAACAAATGGACTGACGGACACATAAATAGATAGAAGGATAGACGAACAGATAGGCAGGTAGACAAGAATAGTCAAATAGACAGACTGACCAATAGATAGACAGATAAAGAAATGGACTGAGGGACATATAAACAGACAAAAGGACTGACATATAAAGAGACAGAAGAACGGGCATATAAACAGACAGAAGGACGAACGAACAGACAGAGACAGATGGACAGAAGGACGGATGAAAATACAACGACAGATAGACAAACGGACGAACAAACACACATAATTCTCCCGGGGTTCTTCCTCCTCTCCCACGAAAGCACGCCTCATTAGATAATTGTCTGAGCACAATTTTTCAAAGACCGGATGTCTAAGACGGTGAAAACATTGCCCCGAGCGTTAAGTTCTTACCTGAAGTAGCTGGTCTTCGGTGAGAGTTCTTCAAACTTTCTAGGTCAGCCCTTAGCTTTTACGAGCGTTTCTTAAAAATATCTCAGACCTTCACAAGTATTTAACAAATTAGAGTTTTAAAAAATAACCCAGTTCGGTTAATTAGCAGTGAGACAGGGGGATTCTTTGTGAGAAAAAAAAAAAAAAAAAAAACCAACCCCACCATGCAAACGAAAACGAAAGTTGAAAACAAAATTTTTGGTATATTGGTTTCAGTTACGTTTCGTGTTGTTTATGTTTTGGTGTTAAGGCGACATTTCCTGTTGACAGAGTTGTTGGCCTTGCCGATATTATGGTTCTGGTTTAGTGATGGAATCAATTAAAAGTCGGACTGATGCTTGAAGTATTGGAAAGAAACAACACAAACATTGACACAAGTGTTTTTCTCTCCCTCTATGTCAGTCAAATACTTCCCATACACGTAAGCACATACATTTTCTATATGGGGTCAGAATATTAGGGAAGATCATTAGATCAAGTTAGAACATACAGTTAGAATAGCTGGTCAGAACATTAGGTCAGAACATATGGTCAGAACTGAAAACAGAACATGTAGACAGAACATCAGGTCAGAACATTAGGTCAGAACATCAGGTTAGAACATGTAGTGAGAACATTTAGTAGAACACCAGGTCAGAACATCAGGTCAGAACATGTAGTGAGAACATTTAGTAGAACACCAGGTCAGAACATCAGGTTAGAACATGTAGTGAGAACATTTAGTAGAACACCTGGTCAGAACATCAGGTCAGAACATGTAGTGAGAACATTTAGTAGAACACCAGGTCAGAACATCAGGTCAGAACATGTAGTGAGAACATTTAGTAGAACACCAGGTCAGAACATCAGGTCAGAACATGTAGTGAGAACATTTAGTAGAACACCAGGTCAGAACATCAGGTCAGAACATGTAGTGAGAACATTTAGTAGAACACCAGGTCAGAACATCAGGTCAGAACATGTAGTGAGAACATTTAGTAGAACACCAGGTCAGAACATCAGATCAGAACATGTAGTGAGAACATTTAGTAGAACACCAGGTCAGAACATCAGATCAGAACATGTAGTGAGAACATTTAGTAGAACACCAGGTCAGAACATCAGGTCCGAACATCAGGTCAGAACATCAGGCCACAACATCAGGCCACAACATCAAATCAGAACATCAAATCAGAACATCAAATCAGAACATCAAATCAGAACATCAAATCAGAACATCAAATCAGAACATCAGGCCACAACATCAAATCAGAACATCAGGTCAGAACATCAGGTCAGAACATCAGGTCAGAACATCAGGTCAGAACATCAGGCCACAACATCAAATCAGAACATCAGGTCAGAACATCAGGTCAGAACATCAGGTCAGAACATCAGGTCAGAACATCAGGCCACAACATCAAATCAGAACATCAGGTCAGAACATCAGGTCAGAACATCAGGTCAGAACATCAGGTCAGAACATCAGGCCACAACATCAAATCAGAACATCAGGTCAGAACATCAGGTCAGAACATCAGGTCAGAACATCAGGTCAGAACATCAGGTCAGAACATCAGGCCACAACATCAAATCAGAACATCAGGTCAGAACATCAAATCAGAACATCAGGTCAGAACATCAGGTCAGAACATCAGGTCAGAACAGTAGTCGTGTTATCAAGCCAAAAACAAAACAAAAACCTTGATATTTTTAAGCAGTGAAAAAAGTTATACAAAAACCCCACTGAGAAATATGAATAGTTTTTTTTACATCATGCAACATTTGGTCAACATTCACATGATATGAAGATTATGTGTGGTACGTATTCAGTACTTGTGTAATTTACAATTTATATGTGCCTATGTACACTAGGTTAGAGAGGTCGTAAGATAAATTGTGAAGATGTCGCTTCTTGTATGTAACATGTTTTCTGTTTTTATTTTATTTACATGGATATCACATATGTATGTTGTATTATATTTTAAATGTATATTAAATATAATATTTAAAAGCTTCTATGCCTGTGAATGTTTTACTTGAAAATCAGTGAGAATGAGTCATCACTTTGAGTTGTTATTAATGTTGAAGTAAGTTTAAAATTTGCCAAAAATTTGTCCTATGAGATTACTTGAATGTTGGATCCACTTTCTTACTAAGGTGTTTTTGAGCAAAAGTTTATAAATAAAATAAAATGCTGATGCTTTAACACATTGTAATGTAACACCCCTCAAATGGGAAAGGACTGACTTTATGATTTGTTTACTGGGAAACAGCTTGTAACATACAGACTTACAAACACAACATATATATGTGAAATAAATATTACCATATACGTTTAGAGTAAATCATCATCTTGAGGACAATCAGGAGAGACCACTCATATCTAGCCCAAGAGGTTTAAATTCGAAAGTTACCAAGGGTTACAAATGCTGAAGTCAAACTGTAAATGAAGTGGTTATTTCCCTTGATCACTTATTTTGACCAAATTAAAAACTCAGTTGAAAATTAACATAATTAATTTGTTAAAAAATAAATAAAAAGCTTCAAATTATTTTAGAAACCACTCTTTCTTAATATACTAAAAACCGTTTGTAGCATATAAAAAACAAAGCTGCACATAATTTCCAACTTTTATTGGTATTGCCAACATTATATAAAAAATTTAAAAAAAGTTAAAAGTACTTTTAAAAATATTGCATTGAATTGGTAACTATACAGCAATGAAATGACTTGATAAGTCAGAAATCTCAATTTCCTCAAACTACACTTACATCAACTGACATCATCAGAAGTACAACATTATTTACAGACAATATTTATATATAAATAGGAAATATGTACATTTTTACAATTTTTAAACTACAACTCTTATATTACCTAAATTCTCATACATTCAATTCCAAAATTCATTTTTCTTGACAATTTTAACTCACATTTTAAAGAATTATTAAGTTATTTGAATTAATAGTATTAATATCAGAATTAAAAGCAAGCGAGTTTTATTGTATACACACACAGTGGTTAACAATATCAACATTTAAAACAGCGGGTGGATTGTTCCGTTCACATTTTTATTTAGAGGGCAGATGCATTCATTCACATGTTGAAGTGTACATGTGATTCAGTAACAGGCGTACAAATGGAAAAGTGTACACATATTTCAGTAACAGGGTTTATGTGTACAAATGGTAAGGTGTCCACATATTTCAGTAACAATGTTTAGGTGTACAAATGGTAAGGTGTAAAAAAAAAAAAAAAGCTGACAAAATGATTAGTCTTGCAATGACCAAGCTATAGTGACTATAGTGTTAGGGAGCACACAACTCATTCTGACCTTTCACCTCCCAGCTCTGGCAGAAAATACAATAATTATAAATATTATAATACTAAATGACAATGACTGACATTTCAATATAAAAATACACTGACTGACATTATGGCATCATGACATCAAATACAATGACTGACATCACATAATGAAATATTGTAATACATAGAGAATAAGTGACAACATATATGGAAGTCTAATACAGTAAAAGCTGTAGTTCAGTTATTTCTAAAAGTTACAGCATTTTTCTAATTGCACTTATTGAAGAAGTAAATAAAGCAATACTGATTCATACAATATTATTGTTATCTCCCCTCGTAAATTAAATAAAAATATAACATTTTTTATTTCTAGTTCTATGACATATAGTTATCTCCCCTCATCAGGAAGTAAAAAAAAATGTCTAAATACTAAAAACTAAAAAGTATACCACTATGATCCCAGCGAGTTATTTAATGTCTGAGTATATATACATATGTTACATAATCAGACTAAAAACAGTATTATAACACTTGTTCTTATTGTACAAGTAATTAGTCAAACAGCATGTAAAAATGACTAAAAGTTAGTAAAATCTAACTAGGCTTGTGGTATCCAACAACAACAAAAAACTTTGCCTTCTATACAAATGGTAACTATGTGATCAAACTTTTTGTTGTAAAATGTGATCTTAAAAAGTCAAACTGAAATTTTTAGCGAAAGAAATTTCTATCGAAAATTCTGACAGATTTGTTTGACCCAAATCTAAGACCAACTTATCTGACATATGTCTTATCAAATGTAAAAGCACCATGTAAGACATAAATGTCTGTCTGAAATGTCTGCCTGAGCCAGGCTGTCCATAGACAGGCTAGTAAGGCTGGCAGGATCAGTGAAAATATAAAAATAGCACCAGATCAGCTGACTGGTCTGACCAGAGGACAGTTCATACTTGGTCGTCAATGAAGCTTTTGAACCCACTTCTCTTTCTCACTGTTCTGGGTAAAGTTGGGGCATTATCAACTTTCTCATTGAGTGCAATCTGTTGCCTTTTTGACAGTGTACGGCTCTGAAAAAAAATTGTAAAATTAAAAAATGTAATTAATAAGTGATTTAAAAAATTAAATTTAAACAAATAGTTTTAAATTAAAATGTTCACTTTAAAAAAGTATTATGGTAGTTTAAAAGTTTAAAATAAAATGTTTTTTTTTTTAATTTGCCAAATCATAAGATAATTTGTTTATTACCAAAAAGTGATTAAACAGAAAATTTAAAAACTACGCAAAAATATTGAATATTAAATTTATTTTATTAAATTCGTAAAGTTACAAAATTTTTAAATCAAATATTTATAAAGTCCTACCATTGGTCGCTCTCGCTCCTGAAAGACTTTGGCTTTACTTTTCTTTTTAGAGTCAGGTTTCTCTTCATCGCTGTAACTTCCACTGTCTCTCTCCTGACAGTCTGGCATTGAAAGTTTTTTGGCTGTCAAGAAAAAAATTAAATGTTTACCAATACTTATAGACCTACTTACCAATACTTATAGACCTACTGTCAATAAAGTAAAATTTCACTAAAATATATACAAAATTTAGTTCACTGTAAATAGCACAAATAAGAATCTTACGTCGAGTATTGCTTCCTTCACTACTTTTGCTACTTCGATCACTTCTCGTACTTGGGGATTTCTATTTCAAAAATAGATTATATTCACATACACAAACATACTTTTATAAACAAAAAAACAATATCTAACTGTTACATTAAAAAACATTTCTCCCATAGAGAGAAATTATTCTGTTAAAATTTTTTTTCTATAAGCTAAAAAAACCAAAACAGAATTTTTTTTTTACCTTAACTGTCTTGTGTGCGGGATGATGATCACTGTCAAAGCTACTGGACTTCTTTATGAAACCTCTAAACATGTTTTTTAATTTGGAACCTGATTTTTGTTTTGGTTCCAGCCCGTAAATCTGGAATAAACAATGTTAAAACATCAGGATCTATTTGGGTTATATCGTGAGTTAAATTCTTCGACAGAATGTTAGAAATATTTACCTGATTCGGAGGTTCATAATTGCTGGACACCGACCACCTGTTCTCATCCACAGAGGGGTAAGCATGGCGTCCCCCTGGTGCTGATGCTGAGTAGATTTTAGCCAGGGTTTGCGTTCTGTAGCAATTAGAAAATTTCTTTCATAACACATTGGTGTGATATGAATCAAAAGTAATTGATAGTAGTATGGTTAGAATTAAAATCGACATCACTCTACAGTAAGTTTCAAGGAAAAATTATATTTCACTTTTAGGAGTAGAAAGTAGCGCCATATTTTTGTTCTCACCTGTCCGACTGGGCCAATGACTCCTGCTCTTTGGCCAACTCCGCAGCACTAATACCTAAAACCTTTTGCGCTTTCCTGGAGGTTCCACCTGGTGATCTTGAAACATCAAGTTCTGGTTCTGAACTCTCAGTTGGCTGTTGAGGAGAAAATAATTAAATTTTTGTTTGTTTGCTAAACAGTTTTTATCATCTCATCTTTTTCCTTTTTGCCCAGAACATACGGGGACTGCCACAGAAAGCTCTGCCCACTTGTGGTGGTCTCTGGCATTTTTCTTGGCAGTCCCCCTAAGTTAGTCGTCAAACAGTTGTAGCCAGCTGTGTATGACTACTACATGGTGTACTGTCTATAGAAAGTCTAAGGTCTTTAGTTTTTACCTCTGAAGTGTTGTTGGAAATGTCATCAGAGTCGTCACTTGGAATATCAAACACTTCGTCAGCAATTGGTGATTGAGGGGCTGAAAATATAACATATTTACATTGATTAAAATGAAACTAAAATCAAGAAAAAATGTCAGAGCAAAGAAATTTTTTAATGCAAATATGCAAATAAAAACAATTATTACAATGCTTTTTTTTAAATTTTTGTCTGACTTTTAAAGAATATATCAAAAATGCCAAAATTGAATAGTTATAACAACCAGTTTATTATTATTTCTTCATGAGTTAAACTATAACTTGGTTGAAATTAATAAAGTGTCAGAAAAAAAAAAAAATGACAATTTAAAAAAAATATTCTTCTAAACAAACAAAAAAGTAGGTCAACATGCAAAGTAAAATAAAAAAAAAATTAATATTGATAATTAATAACTAAAATGTTGAAAAAAGTAACAATTGTTGAAAAAGTTAGTTAAAAACTAAAGATTAATCATTAAACAAGAAATACTTTAAAACTTAACCTAATAACCAGAAATAATTAAAATTAACACATCCAGCCAATTTTACCCCTTCCAGTATATTTGAAAATAATAGCATCTTATAGGTTTGTAAAATGTACAGATGGCAGTAGTTTATGCCTAACTTAAAAATTAGAAAAAATAGTTTGGCTATAGGCCTAAATTTAATAGTAAATAAATTAAAGTTATTTGCTGAAACCTTAACAGCAAATCATCTAAGGCATTCATAAGATGATTTTATTTTAGTTGCTTTTGTAAAAACTCCTAAACAACATTCTAATCTAGAGTTAATGAAATTTTTCATTCTGCTTGGTCAGTAGTTATTCTACATACATTTTTACATTTCTTTCTAAATTTTAACATATGGATTTTTTATGTTATTAGGTTATCTAAGGCAGTTTAGAAAAGTTTAGAAAAATTTAGGAAACAAAACAAAAACTAAAAAGAAGAACCAACAGCCTGAAGCAAACTCACTGGTAGTGGAATAATGTTTTAGAACCAAAGGTGATTTGGATTTCTGTCTAAAACGCAATCTTTCTATATAGAAATATACAGGAAATAGTTTAAATTAAAAAAATTGTGAATTTTATTAAAAAAGGGAAAAATTTAGGGAAAGTTCCTAACAGAAAAGAAAAATGTGATCAGTGCTGTTTTAATATAAAAAAAAAATTTTCAAGCACCAACCTAAAAGTGGTGTTTTTAATCGAGCTCCCATTGCACTCATATCAATATATGATGTTTTGTTCCTCTTTTCATTGACGTAACCCATGCCTAGCGTGCAAGGTTTAGGGGGCAGAGTTGGTGGCTCTGGTTGCACATACAAGTTGTCACTGTCACTTATTACTATAAAAAAAGAGATCAGAATTTTTATAATAACAGAAAAAGGATTGCGGTTAAAAAATACTTTTAAAATTAAAAAGCAGGATCAGTATAAAAATATTTAATGAGAAAAATAGAAGAGCATAGTTAAACAACAAAATACAAACATTTCATCAAGCAAGGTAATTAATTAACCAAATATTCGACTTAGTAAAACCCAGCAATAATGAAAACAATTTTAATAACTCAGATGGGGTCTGAATAGTTGATAATATCAACAGGAGGTTCTTACACATTTGTTGATTTTAATTAGTGGGGTAAGATATGACCCTGACCTTTCTGATCATCAACAAACTGAAGCAGGTCCTGCTCTAGGCTTTTATAGCCCTTCCTGGCTGCTATGTCACGGGGTAGTTCCCCGTCTTTGTTGCGTGTTGTGGCGGCGGAGAACATGTCGGGGTAGTGCAGGAGTTGGGAGCAGAAGGTTCTCAAGTTGTAGTCAGCTGCAAAGTGTAGTAGGGTGGGGTACAGCGTCTTGGAATGTTCTTCTGAAATGGTGAAATCTGTACATTATAATACATTATGATGATACAATGTGGAGAGAAACCACAAAACTATCTTTAGTTACAAACCTGTCATAATGATACCCAAATGTCACAAACCTGTCATGATAATGCTACCTAAATGTCACAAATCAATTCACCAGTCAAAGTGCTATCACCCACCTGACATAATGCTACCCACCTGACCTAGTGCTACCCACCTGTATGAATGCTAACAAATGCTACCCACCTGACCTAGTGCTACCCATGTGACCTAATGCTACCCACCTGTACTAAAGCTACCCACCTGTCCTAATGCTACCCACCTGTCCTAATGCTACCCACCTGACCTAATGCTACCCACCTGTCCTACTGCTACCCACCTGACCCAATGCTACCCACCTGACCTAATGCTACCCACCTGTCCTACTGCTACCCACCTGTACTAATGCTACCCACGTGACCTAATGCTACCCACCTGTACTACTGATAGCCTGTTCTGTCGGGAACATCTCCTTGAAGGTCCGTGCAGACTCCAGCTGTTGCAGTCTGAAGGCCAGCACAGTGTCCACACTACCCACGTCACCAGGCTCCACCCCCAGGGCAGAGGCCAGCGTGAGGTACGGGTCAGAGAGCTGGTGCAGGATGGTGGCTAGGTGGTCAAGCTTGGTGGGTAGGTGGGCCACCCCCTTGCCTATACAGTTATCCTGGATCTCAACTCGGAAAGGAATATCGCCACTCAAAGCATCTGGAACAGAAGCACACGTTGAAAAATAAATTACATTTGTTAAGTAATCCTCCACTATAGACCCCCATCTACATCTGACATCTTCATCTAGGTCTAATTTTTTGAGTAATTTAATAGGCTACTCAAAAGACAGACCCCCTATCTAAAAAAATAAAGCATATTCCTAATCATTAAATGCAAATTCGGCA
This sequence comes from Physella acuta, assembly GCF_028476545.2. Lineage (NCBI taxonomy): Eukaryota > Metazoa > Mollusca > Gastropoda > Physidae > Physella > Physella acuta. The sequence goes on along the minus strand of NW_026731528.1, from coordinate 919,305 downwards.
TTGAGATAACGCATATTCTTTGAATAAGTATACAAAAAAAAAAATGTTTACATTGAAAAAGAATTGGAAAAGAATAGGTCGAAAATAAAGAAAAGTTAGAAACAAGACAGCATGGACAACTATGCTTTGTCAACAGCTTTGTTATTGTTTATTATTATAAATTCGGCCTTTTACTTTTTCTCTAAATAAAAATATTTGTACACTAAAGAAGCACTAATTTTAAAAAATAGTGGATTGGAAAAAAAAACGAGTCGGTATATTAATGTTATGAAAGTCGGTAATGGCTGACACAGTAAGTAAACTCGAGGTCAAAATCTGTTTATTTACTGGTTATGGCGACCTAGACCCCGACCCCTCAGCAGAATTTTCTCCAAGGATGTAAATTTAACAGCACATATTCCTGACCTAGAGCGCACAAACAAGTTTGGCCCGGCAAAGGAGGAAGTTTAATTTGTGAACCGACCGCAGACAGGGAAGCGTTGGACCGTATTACCTACCTCTGCTGTAAACACGTCAGGCGAAATAACCAAATAACCATCTTAATGAAGTGAGGCGCATATCGTATGTCGTTGAAGGGGGGGGGAGTTGAATGGTTGAAAAGAGGTTTTAGGGGTCCATTTAAAGCGTTTAGTTGTGTCTACCAGAGTTTCTTCCAATCGTCTCTTCGGGGGGAGGGGGGGCAAAGGTCCCCCCCCCCCCCGAAGAAAGTCTACTGCCCCCCGCCCCGAACGAAATGGAATTTATATAGAAAATAAATACTTTTATATACTGCTCCCCTCCCCCCCCCGAAAATTTCAAGTGCCCCCCCTCCCCCCAGGAGAAAAAAGTCAGGATAAAACACTGGTCTGTACTATGAATGAGAAGTCTTAGCTCATGTTAGGTACTCGAGCAAGCGTTTAGGACGGGGACAGTCGGTGCTATGGGTGGACAATCAGTGGTTTGGGTGATGAAAAAAAAAACATTGCTGAAAACACCAAGCCACTAAATACAATGGAATGTTTATTAGAAGAGCGGATACCCGGGTTTCCATCTACAAATGTCTATATGTTAAAAAAAAACACTTTTTTTTTGTTATTACTGCATGCTTTAAATGAGAATGGTAATGTTTTTGGAACCCAAGCCTCAATACACCCCCCCCCCCCTTGAAATACTGATCTATATCAGTCACCAACATAATATCACATACCCCCTACCAAGTCCAATGTTTAAATTTAAAAAAAAAATGGAGGTAAAGAATTTTATTCTCTTGGTATGTTAGTTTATTTATATGTCTGTAGGGGGGGGGGGGGAATGGAGGGGGGGGGGGAGGCACATCAATTATAACACACTTCTTCTTCTTCCTGGGTGGTTAGACAAGCGATGGCGACCGATAATTAATTACATTCCTGTACTGGTTAATTGCATTCTAATAGAGGTTCATCACAAGTACTAATTAAGTGGGCCAAGCACTTCTTGACCTAACCCCCCCCCCCCCACATCCCTGTAAGTTCAAACTCCATGTTAGAATGATGTGACATCAATAACCTTGATGACGTAAAGCAGTTCATAATTAGTGTCCATCTATGTGTCTATCTTTATGTCAGTCATGTCTCTATCTTTATGTCAGTGATGTGTCAATCTTTATGTCCGTGATGTGTCTATTTTTATGTCAGTGATGTGTCTATCTTTATGTTGTGTTTATCTTTATGTACGTTTTGTGTCTATCTTTATGTCAGTGATGTCTCTATCTTTATGCCAGTGATGTGTCTATCCAGATATTGACAAGACAGATACATCAAACACCAAATGGTGACCAATGATAAACATAACATACATAACATAGACGTGTTGACTAACGAAAATCATCAAACATCCAGATGTTGACAAGTCAGATACATCAAACACCCAACTCATGAGCTTAAAACCCACATCAACACGAACATAAAAGACCAATCAAAGGGCCACAACTGTGAGTAATGTAATTCAAGTTGTCTTCCCATGAGTCGAGCACGCACTCAGCTTGATCAAACACAGGTGACGTCATCGTTTGAATTCATTTTTTTATGACGTCACTAACATGAACCAAAATAGTACATGATTCTCACAAAAGTCGACTTCCACAAGGGTTAAGTTTGAAATAGGTAACACGCAAGCAAGGGCAAACAAGGACAGCAAATGATACAGAATAGCGTCCCTTATTATTTGTAGCTAAACACATTCTAGTCACATCTTCTTTACCGTACGCTGACGAAGTCAATGACTAGTTAATTGTTTGATGTGTCGACTCATTAAGATCCCTGCTACCATCATAACTGCATATTATCTACATTTATATTTTCCTTATCCCCCGTCATTACCCCATCATGTCAGTATCATGATGTTACCTTTTTTGATGGATGGCCAAACGTGACTGACCAGTGGTCAAACGTCGAAGGACGTCACGGTACTGACCGATATTTTTTTCTGGCCTTACGTCATGAGTGACACGTGACGTCAGGTGTGTGACGTCAGGGCCTGACCGCTGGGCTGATTGATGCTGGTGACACGAGCCATTCGTCATGGCCGGAAAATTCCGGTTGATGTCGGTGCATGGTGATGGAGGCACTCGACAAACCTCGATATTCAACTTGACAAGTTCAACGGTTCCTTAATTAAAGTCGTCATATGTCTCTCCTCCCCCCCCCCCCATGTATGCAGAAGGCAGCCTAGCTTTCCCCTGCATTTCTCCACGATAAAAAATGTTATGTAATATATAGATGCCACACAAGCAACATAACACAAAATGAATAACAAACAAACAAACAAACAAACAAACAAACAAACAAACAAACAAACAAATGAAGGATGAGATAACATTAAGGTAATATTGTGTGAGTCACTGAGATTTTAATGGCAGGCAGATAATTATGCCAGGAAAAAATCGTGGCATATCACATGAGCTCGTTTTAAATTAGTAGCGTTTAATTAAGGTCAAGGGTCGTAAGCCAAAGTTTATGTTGTTAAATTCCAAAGTTTAGCGGTTGCGTCTAGACAGCAATTGACAGAGAACAGATATGGACAGCTAAGGACAGCGGGTAGTTTATGGTCAGCGAACAGCTTAAGATAGCGGACTGCTAATGACAGCAGACATCTATAGACAGCGGACAGCTTCGGACAGCGGGTAGTTTATGGTCAGCGAACAGCTTAAGAAAGCGGACAGCTAACGACAGCAGACAGCTATGGCCATCGGACAACTTCGGACAGCGGGTAGTTATGGTCAGCGAACAGTTTAAGAAAGCGGACAGCTAACGACAGCAGACAGCTATGCACAGCGCGCAGCTTCGGACGGCTGTGTCTAATGTAGCGTTAACCTGGGGTCCGGGGATCGAAACTCAGCCACACAATCACTCACCCGGCACTGTGAAGGTGTAGAGCGGACCACTGACGCAGGACAGCTGGATGGTCACTGGCTGGTCAGTCAACAGAATGACCTTGACATCCTCTTCAGCTGGCAGCGCGAGCATGACATACAGGTCACGCTCAGTCTGGGGAGAAAAAAAATTCCAGGTTAAAAAATATCAGGCACTGGATTTGAAGATACACCGGCATTTGATGGACTACGGTCAAATTGAGTTGTGAAGGGCAACAGACAAAATGATATTCAACTATCCTGTATAGAATATCATATGAAACGGCCATATGATGACCAAATTTGAATGATATATTTTGCCCGTTGATTCGGTGTTTCTAAATTTGGTGACCAACAATTTGGTGACTCGAAACAGGCTAGATCTAAGATATGAGACAAATCTAAGACTTAAAGACATTAAGACATTGGCGACAAAAGTATATTGGTACATTTGTAAAAGTATATATTTCCTTTATAGATTCTGTTAAAGAACAATTTACGTTATTTTTTGCAAACAAAAATTACTTTTTTTGTAATGTGCTTTGAAAAGGAGTTACTATTCCAGTAACTTTTATACAACAATCTTTGTTTGAATTTCTATAATAAAGGTGATGGATTAATAATGAGGGCTAGGCTAGATTTTAATGAGGGGTAGAGCTAAAGAAAGGTGTTTGACAATACTCTCTGACAAGCGCCAAAGAAAGGTGTTTGTGATTACCTCTGACAAGAGCTAAAGAAAGGTGTTTGTGATTACCTGACAAGAGCTAAAGAAAGGTGTTTGTGATTACCTCTGACAAGAGCTAAAGAAAGGTGTTTGTGATTACCTGACAAGAGCTAAAGAAAGGTGTTTGTGATTACCTCTGACAAGAGCTAAAGAAAGGTGTTTGTGATTACCTGACAAGAGCTAAAGAAAGGTGTTTGTGATTACCTCTGACAAG